>NC_053487.1:27827828-27969071 GCF_015227805.2 Hirundo rustica | reverse complement strand
CAAATTAATGTGCTACAACAATGTACTACACCAAGAAATACACAGGACGTTCTCCCATTTCTAAAATTCCAAGAGTTAATATGAATGGTCAAATATCTAATAGAATAGAACATAAAATGTCCTAAGCATTTCATCTGCTCCATACTGAACTATGTCGATGCACAGGCTTATGCATCCCTTAGGCCAGAGACTCCTTCTAATGCAACTTTTGGAAGCTAAAGCAACATTCACCTACAGCACCTGTCAATCATCTATTGAGAACTGAGTCATGTGGTTTCTAAGTACACATCATCTCGGGCTGCTGTCAGGATCTGGTGGTGACCTGATGTTGAGCACTGCAGCAGAAGTGTGTTCCAAATTTGCTCAGAAAAAAGATGCTTTGGTCAGGAAAAAATACTTTGCTCAGAAAATCTTGGCCACGATGAAAGGAAAGGCAAAGCCAAATCCTAGCACGGGAGGAGACAGACCTTCCACACAGGCTCAGGAATTCCAGCTGTTCATGGCACCACCTGGACTCAACAACATTTGTTCTCCTCCACTCTGTCAGTATCAGTCAATTCCTCAGAGTGAGGTTCCAACCTCTGTCTTGGGGGGGTTTAATTTTCCCTCTCCAGCCACAATAAGGTAGTGTTTTCCTGTTAGATGGAGCACAAGAGGCCCAAGCTGCCAGCTGCAGTGGAGCTGGCCCCTTCTGGCCAGGAGAAATCCTGTTTTCCATGCCTGTCTTCCACATTTGGCACAGCAAAGCCACCAGGTGAACCCAGTGCTCCAGAGGGCTTTGAGGACCTCCCTGGGATGGCTCCCCCAGCTGCAAATGATGCCCCTCACCTCACTATGCAAAGTATGGAGCTCGATTGGCTTGGCAGCTCTACCCCAGCGAGGTGGGCCAAGCAATTAACAGGAACAATATCAGATGGAGATGGATATGGTTCCAGGCAGCCAAGATTCCCTGCATTCTCATAAAGTTTTGGGGTTTTTTAATTAAATCAAAGCCAGATTTCTAAGTCAAAGCACAAAACTGTTTTTAATTTGGATGTCTGTCTTAAATTGTCTCTCAAGTTTACACAGCTAGTGGTAGGAACCACAATAATAATCATCTGCCTATTTTTTATAATAGATAGATATAGAAAATACAGAAATTTATAATGTCAGAAAAGAGGTATCATAAATATATATTGGTTTATAGTGTTCCATGTTAAAACCAGCTAAAAGAATGCAGCTGTGCTTCATTAACACACTGATAAGAACTAAATGAGATATGAGGAAGGAGTCCTTGGACTGTACTCCTACCATGTATTGTACACCTATAAAGAACATCCCAAAGTGCTTCTTTCCTGTCCAATGGAGTTCTGGAATTGCCGCTAAAGGGATCCTTTCTGCATTTTGCCTGATACTTCTCTTGTTTAGTTTTCAGATTCCAAATTTTAAAAAAATATATTTTTCAAAGCATGCAAATTGAACATTCATTAGAATGGGATCTACCACTAAGATGCCTTCCAGAATAATTTGAAAAAATCAAGAAAAAAATTAAAGAGACACTGCACAAAACAGAAACAATTGAATTAGCAAGGCTGCCCCAAAGTGCAATTTTATATCCCAGTCTAAGCAAGACATGCAGTGTGCTATTTCTGCTCCGATACATCAGTGTAAGCATAATTTCACTGAAATTGGCTTAAAAGCGTCGATTCCAAAGGAAATATGTGTCTGTTTCTGTCCCCGCTCTGTGCGGGAGATGACCTCCGGCTAGCTCTGGTCAACACAGCCACAGAATGTTCCCAGTCTGGGCGGCACGCAGGCTATTACCTGCTGGGTCGGCTTCTTGGCAGCTGGACTCAATAGTGTCGTAACAGCAACGGCAGCAGAAGAGAAAAGGCTGGCTCTCAGCTTAGCAGGTTAAAAGATGTTTATTCAGGCCAGCTGAGGAAGTCCACAGCTGGTCCAACCTCAGTCCAGGAGGAGCTGAGAGGCTGAGAGCTGAGAGAGTGAGAGAGTGAGAGCATCTCTCTGCCACCTTATAAGTGGGGGAGGGGTTTCCAGGGGGGTTACAACAAGACAACAAATCAGGGGATTCAGGGGGGTAACAAGGTGTGCCCACCCCCAAGCCCTGGACCACTAAATCCAGAGCCAAAGGAATTCCTCCAGGCTACCTATCACCTGAAGCCCTCTCCCTGTGATTTTGCAACCTGGGAGGGCCCCCTGGAGTGATAGACAGGCTGCCCCAGAGAGGGGGGGAGGGTGGGGAAGGGACTGACACAAAACACCTTGTTATACAGAAAACACAAAAAGGGTTACAACATTGGGGATACAGTGAAATGAACCATAACATAAACTTCTTAATAAAACCTAATAAAACAGTTCTGCACCACCACAGAAATATTTACACATTTTCATAAATATTTGCTTTGCATGAGAAGACTTCTGTTATAAACAAATAAAGAGTAGTAGAGAACTGAGTAAGATTAGCTCTAAGAACCAAGACTAGCCTCAGAATCAATTTTTTTCCCTTAAGAATACTATTATTCTTCTGGTACAAAAAAAAAACAAAAACAAAAACAAACCAAAAACATACTAGAAATGTGGATATTACAACAAAAAACTAAAAATAGCAAATAACTGAAAAAATATCTCCTGATTTGCCAGAAGAACTTGTTTTTGAAAAGCAATTCTAAAGTGTTTCCTCTGTGTAGGAATGCACCCCCCCACACCCAAGCAGGTGTTTCTATAAAAGGGAAAAAGTTTCAGCTTACCTTAACATATAAGGGAAACCAAACTAGAAAGTTTTGCGCCCTTTTCATCAGGATAGGCTCAGTGCCAGCACAGGAGCAGTGATTGGGCTTTGAAAGTGTACCTCAAAGCCTGTTGCCAATTTCATTGGGCTCAATGCCACATAGCCCACCTAGACCATCGAGTACTAAAGAGATTGCACCAAGAGCTCAATCGGCTTTTTTGGACTGCCTTACCAGTGTCAGAGTGCTCTCTACACTGTTAACTTGCATTTCTTTATTTGTTTATGTTTATTATTTTCTTCTTTTATTAAAACCTTTTATTTTACGAAGCATGTCCAGAGAAGTTGTCTCGCTATTATTTTAAGCTATTCTGAGAAGTGCTGGATACCCTCAGAGACTTGATAAATCTTCACGTCTCATTCTACTCTGGACATGTGCCAAGATTTTATCACCTCTGTGCTTCCTTCAGTGGTGTTACATGGCAAATGAAAAAAAATTAAGACAAATTTACTCTTCTGTCAAAATTAACACATTGTTCCTCTGTCATATCTTTTGTAGTTTGCACAGGTGGGAATTTGGGCCTACTGTAGGAAGAGAAGACACGTTCAGCTGTAGATTTATAGGATGCATTTCAAAAAACTCCAGTGAATCCAACACTTCCTACAAACCTTTGTTCACTCTTCAGCACAGTGGTTCTATTTCTGAAATTAAGTCCAAACTCACCAAGCATTTTAAAATTATCTGGGATATACCAAATGTCACCTACATACATGCACGGGGCAGCTACACAATGCAAACTGTTCTTTAGAGATTCCTTTTCAGGTGTTTTCTCCCCAAATAGTGACTGTTCTGATTTCTTTTTGACCTGACAAACCTGTCCTGTCCCATAAAGCTATTTATTCCCAGTGCAGTAGCACAGAAACACCTCGGGTGCCTCTGGGGAGGGACCCCCAGCAAAGGAACAGTTCTCATACAGATAATTCTGATTTTGTGAATGGCTGTTTGAGGCAAGCTATGTGGAGAATGAATACAAACAGCACAAAACAGCTGGAATCACAGAATAGTTGGAGTTGGAAAGGAGTCAGAAATCATCCAAGTCCAACTCCTGGCCCTGCACAGAATAGCCTAAAAGTCACATTGTGTGTCTGAGGGTGTTGTCCAAATGCTTCCTGAACTCTTGGTGCTGTGACCACTTCCCTGGGCAGCCCGTTCCAGTGTCTGACCACCCTCCGGATGAAGAATCTTTTCCTAATATCCAACCTAAACCTCCCCTGACTCAGCTTCAGGCCATTCCCCTCAGGTCCTGCCACTGGTCATCAAAGGAGAAGAGATCAGAGCCTGCCCCTCCTCTTCCTCACACAAGGAAGTTGTAACTGCTCTGAGGGAAAAAGGAAGTCAGTTTATCCATAACTTGAATATTTCATTATGAATAAGTCTCAGCAAATATAACAAGATGAAAAAAATCCTGTATTTCCATTAATTGGTTGACCAAAAGTCAGAGACAGAATTGGGCTGTACCCTGCCTCTTGGGGGTGGTCACTGCAGGCCATGTTGGGCACTCAGTGCACACATTATTGTCAGAACAGTGGTCCTGCATTTGTGTTTAGAAAATATTTGTATTCTAACAGCAACTTGGGATCACAGGAACAGGACCTTGGTGATCCTAAATGCTTAAAGACTTGTTAAAGAAAAAACCCCTGCAATTTAAACTTGTGACAGTATTTACCTTTTAAAGAAGGCAGGAAGACAACAAACAACTCTGTGCTGACCTGTGCTGATGTGGAGAGGATACCCTGCTTCCTTTTCAGCTGCTGGCTGAGCTAGAGTGCTCTGTGAAATATTTTCCCTTTCCAGGGCAAGATAACACAAACAGAAACTTTTGCTCAGCCCCCACCTAAAAGTTCTTCAAGGCCATAATACCCAGGGAGGAGGAAGGGAAAGTGATTGTGCCAAAGTGCTGCTGGTAAACACACACTGATGGAAAGCCAAACCTGAACATTTTGTATCAGTAAAATGAGCAGGAAGCAACCAAAGTCCGAACAGCAGAAGTCAGGAGATGAGATAAGCTCCCACTCCAGACACAAATACTGCAGCTTACAGTTTCATCTTGTGAGACCCTACAGCACTTACAAAGTAAGTGGAGACTATAAATTTATATTATTATCCAGGCCATGTTAATGGGGAAAGCACCTAGACTTTCAGCTCTCAAAATAAAAAGCAAAAAGGCAAACAAAAAATCCAGAAAATCAAAACCTTCTCTCTGGAACCATTGTAACCCTGTAAGACCTTGGAGTTTTGGACAATTCTTCCATGGTGTTAAAGCCCAATGCCCTGCTGATCAGTGTAGCAGGATTTTTGGAGACAGACACAGAGAGGCCTGACAGTGCTGGGAAAGTTCTGTTGTTTTAGCACTGTCAAGGACGTTGAGCCTGAGAACCAGCTTTTTCCCTCAACAAAGTGTAAACAGGTAACTGCAAAGGAATGCTTATGAAGATAACACTAGCCAATAGCAAGTAGTAAAATGCCGTGTGAACAGCTTATGCACAAGAATGATATATGTATAAAAGAACCCTGTGTACCCTCAATAAATGGAGCATTCACCACTACTTCTGTGAAGAAGGTGTTTGACTCTGGCTGTTCCCCGTGGTTTTGTTTGTTTTCATTTTGTTTTTCTTTCTTTTCAAAAATCACCTTCAGATCAGCCTGCAGTTCCAGCAGCTCCCCAGCTCACAGAACATCTTTCCTCATCTCCTCCCTCAGTAGGCAGCTCCCACTGTTCTAAGTTAGAAGACAACCCGAGACCACCAGTTTCCTTTAGTTTAACCAGTCTATTTAGCATTAGTGCTTTTCTGAGCAAAAATCATATCCTGTTATCTCTTCCCAGATCACTCTTGTATCTGCTCACACAGTGTGAGATCTATGGCATAGCCCCAGCCAGCAAGTGGCAGATTAAATACAGACCGAGCAAGAGGGCTACATGAAATTGATAAATAAGTCTGGATTTATAATTATACATACATTTCCCAAATTGTCATATCTCCCAATCTTCTCTCTGCTGTTTGCCAGATTTTCTCCTATCAGTCACTGTTACATCACAGCTTCTCCTTTCTTTTTTATGTCCTGATTAACAGGACATCTATATTCTCCCTTGAGCTCTCTTCCTCCCAGCAAGATTATTTTCCATATCCCTACAGAGGGGCCAAGAAAGCATTTGTAAGCCTGAGATGCTTCTTTTTCAAGATATACTATGTGATCTAATAAAAGATAATACTTTTTCTTCTAAATGTAGCTCCATGAGCACAATTCAAATGCTTCAATATAGGTTCAGAAAAAAAATCTATATGAAAACAATTTATTCTTAGATTACTTAAAAAAAATCAAATTTCAACCTTTTCCCCTATATGTTAGGGGATTCTATTAATCATTTGGGGGGAATGGTTTGACTCTTCAAATATTGATGAAAAACACAGATTTTGCAGCAGGAAAAAACAGCCAAACATGGAATGATCAGATTCTCCTGGTAGCACTGATTCTTTAGTGATGTTCAGGACACTTTTGAAAGCCACTGTGTTCACATACAACACTTATACCTCCTGCTCTATTTTAAAACTTACCCACCAGAGTAATGAATCTAGAACAGATGCAAAGTCAAACATTATTCACAGGGGGTTTGGGTGGGTTTATTTCCAAAACTTTTGCCAAGCTTTAGAACTCTACCTTAGTTAGCTCTCAATACTCAGAAATGCTTAGGGGAAGTGCCAGGTGTTGCAGAGTGGCTCAGCAAAGAGCCCACGGCTGCAGGGCTCTGGAATGCAGGTGGGTTTATTTGCCAAAATCTAAACACCAAAATACAATCATTTTTGCCAAGAAGCAAGTACCACTAGTACCACATTTTTCCAGGAGAACAATGGATGATGCTAGGAAATGCTTCATTAACACTGAATTTCCTTCAGTGCTTGGAGTAGAACCAGGCCATATGTAACTGTTGCAAGTTCTCTTCATACCTTGTGTCCAGCTTCACAATTTTATTCAAAATCCAGGTAGGTCCCCACAGGTCTTTTTGCTTTTCCTCTGCAGTGACTTCTCTTGTACATTTCCATCTTGAATAGGTACCACTTTGTTTTCAAAAATGTGTATTTTTGTGATGTGAATATTACCAACAAGACACTCCCAGCAGCTATATAAACATCACTTTGCATGATGGGTTGAAAGGAAAAAACCCTCTTGAAAACAGAACTATCTTGCACTTTTACTTTTTAATTGCACACTGTGTGTTGCTTTTGACTTTTCTTTTTTATAATGGGCCTTGGTCATACAAGTCAAGCTTTTAGCCCTAAACTGAGGAGAAGTGTTCACAATACATAAAACAATGGGTAGGTGTTGTAATGCATCCCTGTTGAGGGTTAAGTCTCCTGTAGAATTTCCCCCCCCCCCCCCCCCAAGTTGCTAGGAGACTAAATGCTGAGTACTTAACCTGGACAAAAAGAAGCTGATCACTTAGTTTGGGGGAGGGAAAAAAAGCTCAGGGAGAGAGAGCTGAGGGTGGGGGTCAGGAGTCTCTGGTTTTCCGGGGAGCAGAGATCAGGGGCTGCTGGCTGCTGGAGTCCACGGTTAACGAAGGAGTCTGGTCCTGGGAATTCTACCATCTGTTGGAGTATCCAGGAATTCAGAGTTTCTTCGCTGTCCTGCTGGATTTTGGGTGAGCCCGGGTCCCACCGCTGCGGCTTCTCCAGCACTGCCACCCCTGCCTGCCGAGGACACCCCCTGCCTGCGGAGGACAGTCCACCGCGCCCGGCTTCCAGCCATCAGCGCCGGAGCTTCCACCGTTTGCCCTCGGGGTTCTTGGTTCTGTTCTACTATTGTTATAATTGCTGTTGTTTCTTTGTCTGTCCTGTTATATTTACCTAGTAAAAGGACTGTTATTCCTTTTCCCCATAGCTCTGACTGAAAAGTTTTATTTTTAACCTTCCAAATTATAATAACACGGAGGGAAAGATTTGAATTCCTCATTTCCTAGAGAGGCCTGCCTCTCCATAGCAGACACCTGTCTTTTCAAAACCAAGACAGAATTTGGTGCCCAACGTGGGGCATTGAGAGACAATGGAATAACAGTTCTTAAGTGCCTACATTGCTGTGTACTGGATATCATGTGGTCTGGCTTAACCTGGTTTGGGTGGCATGTGTTGGTGGCCGTATTTCTCTCATTTGCAGGCCCTTTTCTAAACATGGGCCCTGTAACTAAGGTTACAGTGGCTGTCATCCATTTTGCTATATAGGTTAATGAAGTGAGGAAATAGTGGATTTTTAATTTCCTCTGGAAGGCAGGCACATGGATTCAGGGCTATCATACACTAACTGTGTGTTTCTGGAGGTACTTTAACAATGGTACCTACTGTGAAGAAATGACACCGGGGGAAATTTTTTCACAACCCTTCACCCAGCTCTTTGGGCCTACCCCACCAGTCTTTGAAGGGTTCAAATCTCTGAATGTTAATGACATCATACAGTGGCTGGTGTTGCTGGTATGCCTGTTCTGTTTAGCATTTAGAGATAAGGGGAGACTGACCTGGATAACCACCCTGATACCTACCCTAGAGAATAAGGATACTGCCCCATAGCCTGAGCCCGTCCCACAGCCTGACACTGTCCCACAGCCTGCCTCAGGAATAAACCATCCAGATTGGGTGAAGGAGATCCGTGAGATGGGCCAGATGCTGAGGGAGTACCTTTCCCCTGTAGTAGCCTCATTAGCCCCAGCTGCTAGGAAACCCTCCCCCTGCCCTGACAAAGGAGAGTCTGATAGTGCAGCAGCAGAACCCACAGCCGTTACAACCGTCCAGGTTCCAGCTGAACCACAGGGGCAGCCACAGCCAGCAGCAGTGGCCCCTGTGGAAACAAAGAAGTATAAGGTGAAATCAGAGCACCCAGACAACAAGGATAAGAAAGGAGGGCCCTCACAACCCAGGGGGGAGTCAGAGGTTGAGATCATCACTGAGCCCCTGACATATGAAAGTCTCCGTAATCTGCAAAAAGATCTTGCACGGCGGGGACGTGAGGCTTATACAGCCTGGTTACTCCAGGTCTGGGACCTTATAGGTACAGGCATGCAACTAGATAGTAGTGAGGCAAGGAATTTGGGACCCTTGACCCAGGACTCAGATGTGAATCAGGTATTCGTAAGGGAGCCAGGGCCCCTTTCCCTTTGGGAGCGGCTTTTAATGAGTGTACGGGAGAGGTTTGTCCACAGAGACAGAATGCAGGAGCACCAGCATAGAATGCGCTGGAAGACCCTTGAGGAAGGGATCCAACAGCTGAGAGAAGTGGCAGTATTGGAGGTACTCTTTGGGAGGGGTGGACAGCATGATAATGACCCCGACAAAGTCAGGTGCACAGGGCAAATGCTGTGGAATCTGGCAACTCTAGGACCATCTCAATACGCCACATTCATTGCAACAATTCATCCTGATAACAACCGAGAGACAGTGGGTTCTGTAGCCAACAAGCTTAGAAATTATGAGAGTATCATCAGTGGCCCAATGCAGGCTCAGGTCTCTGCCGTGGCTAAGGAACTCAGAGAGAGGATGGAGGAGGTGACAGAGGAAATAAGGGAGGTGAGGGAGGAGATGAGGAGGAACAGTTCCCATGTGGCACCGGTGCGAGTTACAGGCCCCAGAGTCAGAGCTCAACAGCCCCCAGCTAGAGAGAGAGGGTACACCCCACAAGCTGACCTGTGGTTCTTTCTGCATGACCATGGGGAAGACATGGGAAGGTGGGATGGGAAACCCACTTCGGCCCTGGCAGCACGGGTGCGTGAGCTCAAGGAGAGAAACTCTAACCGAGGGGGTTCCACTAAGATGAAGGTAGCCTCGACATCGCATGACCAGGCTGCCAGGTATTATAGAAGTGAGGATGATATGTCAGAACCCCGTGAAGGAACCTCTACCATGTATGCCCAGGAAGGGAATAATGACCGGTGCTAGAGGGGCCCTGCCTCTAGCCAGGGAGAGGCACGGGAAAACCGGGTCTATTGGACGGTGTGGATCTGATGGCCTGGCACATCAGAGCCACATAAATATGAAGCTTTAGTTGATACTGGTTCTCAGTGTACACTGATACTATTGGAATATGTGGGGACAGAACCTATTTCCATTGCTGGGGTGACGGGGGGATCACAGGAATTGACTCTGTTGGAAGCCGAGGTGAGCCTGACCGGGAAGGAGTGGCAGAAACATCCAATTGTGACTGGCTCAGGGGCCCCGTGTATTTTGGGCATAGACTTCCTCCGGAATGGTTATTACAAAGACTCTAAAGGACTCAGGTGGGCTTTTAGAATAGCAGCTGTGGAGGCAGAGGGCATTAAGAAATTGAATAGCTTGCCTGGACTGTCAGAGAACCCATCTGCAGTAGGACTTCTAAAGGTAGAAGAGCAACGAGTTCCAGTTGCCACCTCGACGGTGCACCGCCGACAGTATCGGACAAATCGAGATGCCGTGATCCCCATCCACAAGATGATTCGGGAGCTGGAGAGCCAAGGGGTGGTCAGCAAAACCCACTCACCCTTCAACAGCCCCATCTGGCCTGTGCGCAAGTCTGACGGAGAATGGAGATTGACTGTGGACTATCATGCCTTGAACGAAGTGACTCCACCATTGAGCGCTGCTGTGCCAGACATGCTGGAACTCCAGTATGAGCTGGAATCCAAGGCAGCAAAATGGTATGCCACAATTGACATTGCTAATACATTTTTCTCCATTCCTCTGGCTGCAGAATGCAGGCCTCAGTTTGCTTTCACCTGGAGGGGCGTGCAGTACACCTGGAACCGACTGCCCCAGGGGTGGAAACACAGCCCCACCATCTGCCATGGACTGGTCCAGGCTGCACTGGAAAAGGGTGAGGCTCCAGAGCACCTACAGTATATCGATGACATCATTGTGTGGGGGAACACGGCAGCAGAAGTGTTTGAGAAGGGAGAGAAGATCATCCAAGTTCTCCTGAAAGCTGGTTTTGCCATCAAGCAGAGCAAGGTCAAGGGACCTGCCCGAGAGATCCAGTTCCTGGGAGTAAAGTGGCAAGATGGACGGCAGCAGATTCCCACTGAGGTCATCAATAAGATCACTGCAATGTCCCCACCAACCAGCAAAAAGGAGACACAAGCTTTCCTAGGTGCTATAGGATTCTGGAGGATGCACATTCCTGAGTACAGCCAGATTGTGAGCCCTCTCTACCTGGTCACCCGCAAGAAAAACGATTTCCACTGGGGCCCTGAACAGCAACAAGCCTTTGCCCAGATCAAGCAGGAGATTGCTCATGCAGTAGCCCTTGGCCCAGTGAGGACAGGACCAGAGGTGAAGAACGTGCTCTACTCAGCAGCCAGGAACAATGGCCTGTCCTAGAGCCTTTGGCAGAAGGTGCCTGGGGAGACTCGAGGCCGACCACTGGGATTCTGGAGCCGAAGCTACAGAGGGTTCGAAGCCAATTACACCCCAACAGAGAAGGAAATCTTGGCCGCCTATGAAGGAGTTCAAGCTGCCTCAGAAGTGATTGGCACAGAAGCACAACTCCTGCTGGCACCCCGACTACCAGTGCTGGGGTGGATGTTTAAAGGAAAGGTTCCCTCCACCCATCATGCCACCGATGCCACATGGAGCAAATGGATTGCCCTCATCACTCAGCGCGCCCATATTGGAAACCCAAATCGCCCTGGGATTTTGGAGATAATTACAAACTGGCCGGAGGGGGATAACTTTGGTCTCACAGATGAAGAGGAGCAGGAACAAGTGACACGTGCCGAAGATGGTCCACCATACAACCAACTGCCTGCAGAAGAAACACGCTATGCTCTTTACATTGACGGTTCCTGCCGCATCGTTGGGATGAAACGAAAGTGGAAAGCAGCTGTATGGAGCCCCACAAGACAGGTTGCACAAGCCACTGAAGGAGAAGGTGGGTCAAGCTAACTTGCTGAACTCAAAGTTGTTCAACTGGCCCTGGACATTGCTGAAAGAGAGAAGTGGCCAAAGCTCTACCTCTACACTGATTGTGGATGGTGGCCAATGCTGTGTGGGGTTGGCTGGACAGGTGGAAAAAAGGCCAATTGGCAGCGTAGGGGAAAGCCAATCTGGGCTGCAGATGAGTGGAAGGACATTGCCACTCGGGTAGAGAAGCTACCTGTCAAAGTCCGTCATGTAGGTGCCCATGTCCCCAAGAGTCAGGCTAATGAGGAGCACCGAAACAACGAGCAGGTAGATCAGGCTGAAAAAGATAGAGGTGTCAAAGATAGACTTAGATTGGCAACACAAGGGAGAGGTGTTTCTAGCTCGATAGGCCCATGACGCCTCCGGCCATCAGGGCAGAGATGCCACCTATAAGTGGGCACGAGACCGAGGGGTGGATCTAACCATGGACAGTATTTCTCAGGTTATCCATGACTGTGAGACGTGTGCTGCCATCAAGCAGGCCAAGCGGGTGAAGCCCCTGTGGTATGGCGGGCGATGGTCCAAGTATAAGTACAGGGAAGCCTGGCAGATTGACTACATCACCCTTCCCCAAACCCGCCAAGGCAAACGCTATGTGCTGACCATGGTGGAAGCCACCACTGGATGGCTGGAGACCTACCCTGTGCCCCATGCTACTGCCCGGAACACCATCCTGGGCCTTGAAAAGCAAATCCTGTGGAGACATGGTACCCCAGAGAGAATTGAGTCTGACAACGGGACTCATTTCAAGAACAGCCTTATAAACACCTGGGCTAGAGAACATGGCATTGAGTGGGTGTACCATATTCCTTATCATGCGCCAGCAGCCGGGAAGGTTGAACGATGCAATGGCCTGCTTAAAACCACTTTGAAGGCACTAGGTGGGGGGACTTTCAAGAACTGGGAGATTAATTTATCAAAGGCCACCTGGTTAGTGAACACTCGAGGTTCCACCAACCGAGCAGGCCCCGCCCAATCTGAGACCCTGGGAACAAGAGATGGAGATAAAGTTCCAGTAGTACACATGAGAGGAATGCTGGGAAAAACTGTTTGGATTAATTCTGCCTCCAGCAAAGACAATCCCGCTCCTGGGGTTGTTTTTGCTCAGGGACCTGGCTGCACATGGTGGGTGATGCAAAAGGATGGTGAGACCCGCTGCATACCTCAAGGGGACCTTGTTTTTCGGTGAACACTGTGACTGTGTCTGTATTTATATTCACATGTATATATATGTATATCATTTAAAGGTTTAAATTCAACATAATATGTTGGCGTGGGAAAAAATTCGGGGGGGATAATGTTGAGGGTTAAGTCTCCTGTAGAATTTCCCCCCCCCCAAATTGCTAGGAGACTAAATGCTGAGTACTTAACCTGGACAAAAAGAAGCTGATCACTTAGTTTGGGGGAGGGAAAAAAGCTCAGGGAGAGAGAGCTGAGGGTGGAGGTCGGGGGTCTCTGTCTTCCGGGGGAGCAGAGATCAGGGGCTGCTGGCTGCTGGAGTCCACGGTTAACGAAGGAGTCTGGTCCTGGGAATTCTACCATCTGTTGGAGTATCCAGGAATTCGGAGTTTCTTCGCTGTCCTGCTGGATTTTGGGTGAGCCCGGGTCCCGCCGCTGCGGCTTCTCCGGCACTGCCACCCCTGCCTGCCGAGGACACCCCCTGCCTGCGGAGGACAGTCCACCGCGCCCGGCTTCCAGCCATCAGCGCCGGAGCTTCCACCGTTTGCCCTCGGGGTTCTTGGTTCTGTTCTACTGTTGTTATAATTGCTGTTGTTTTTTGTCTGTCCTGTTATATTTACTAGTAAAAGACTGTTATTCTTTTTCCCCATAGCTCTGACTGAAAAGTTTTATTTTTAATCTTCCAAATTATAATAACACGGAGGGAAAGATTCAAATTCCTCATTTCCTAGAGAGGCCTGCCTCTCCATAGCAGACACCTGTCTTTTCAAAACCAAGACAACCCCCCATCCCCAAGTGGGCATTTCTGTATAAGGAAAAGGTTTTCAGCTTACCTTAAACATATAAGGAAACCAAATGAGAAAGTTCTGTGTCTTTCTCTTTGTAATTGGCTCGATGCCAAAAGAAAAGCACCTGTTGGACATTGTCACTGTCCTTCAAAGTCTGTACCTCTCCTTATTGGCAATTTACCAGTGGAACCCACTTAGACTATTAAGTACTAAAGGGACTACACAAAAGAACTCGAGGCTTTTCAGGACTGCCTTAACAGTGTTAGAATGCTCTCTTCACTGTTCGATCTGCATGTCTTTGTCTGTTTATGTTTATTACTTTCATAGTTTATTAAAACCTTTTATTTTACAAAGCATGTCCAGAGAAGTTGTCTCACTACGTGATTTTAGCCACCTCTCTGAACAGGGCTGGACCTTCAGAGGTATTGGAAACCCCAATAGGTAGGAAATACCAGAATAATCTGATTGGTTTAAGCATGCCTCACTGGTAGAGTTTGGAGAGCTCAGTGGTTCAAGGAAAATGGTTTATTCTGCTTGTCTTAAAATAAAGTGAATTTACAGGTAAAAAGCAGCATCTGTGCATGGACTACTCAAGTGCACATCCAGACTCACCCTGGAGTCCCACTCACTTTTTCTGGCACAAAATAACACATGTAACGGGTTAATGCTTTTTTCATTGAACTTGCAAACACAGGATGACTCATGATTTTTAAGAGAGCCTTTAAACTTGCAAACACGGGATGACTCATGACTTTTTAAACTTGCAAACACAGGATGGCTCGTGACTTTTAAGAGAACCTTTGAACTTGCAAACACAGGATGACTCATGATTTTTTAGACACATGTGCTATTGCTTAACAAGGCTTTTGAGCTCCAGGAAGGGGAACTGTGGCTGTTTTTGGAAGATAGAAGACGGTCTCCTAGCAACAAGATAACACCGACACGATAACAGAAGAAAAGAACTGTATAAAACGGAACTGGAAGACCGTAACCGTGCGGCAGTGGGCGGAGTGCAGACTCCCCTGTCGCCCAGCGCTGTATTTGCTTATGCCCCGCTTGCTGTAATTAATAAAATTCTAATTGGGACTAAATCTTGAGTCGTGCAATTTATAACAATTTGGTGCCGTGACTCGGATGAGAATGTTCCTGTAGAATAGGAATACTGGGGAGGCGCCCCACCTCAGGTGGCCCCAGGATTTCTGTAACCTACCCCGCTCTCACCGACGAACCTAAAACTCGGGACATAAGCAAAGGAGACCGGTCGACCCTATAAACTTTGTGCACAAAGGTCCGGTCGAAGACGCAGGACGCGTAAGTATTGCGTGGAATTACACGTGGGAAGCCGTCGGTCGGGGTCGGGTATCCTGGAGTGTGCTGAGTGTGCTGTGTGAGAGGGGAGCCGGCAGCCGGACACCCCAAGTGAGTGTGGACCCTCAGTAGTGCGGTTCCCATTGCCCGTGAGGGCATGGGCCACGAACAAGGGGAAGCGATTGGTTGCACACGTGTGATAGAAGGCACTCCAGAAGATGGGACAGGGGAAGAGCAAGCCCCCTCCACCCATGAAATCTCCCACCTAAAGACAGTCCGTTAGGATTCATGCTAGCTGAATGGAAGCAGTATCCTGGAACTAGAGATAAGGATAAGGCCAAAATGATACACTATTGTATAAAGGTATGGGGTGGGAAAGAAATATCTAGGAATGTGGGTTTTTTGCCTGTATTTGACAATGATTGGGTTAGGCAGAAACTCAACTTATGGGTAAGCACTAAGACTCCTTTAGTCAGGAGGAAAGTGACTAAGCAAGTATATGGGTTGAGACCCCGGGAGTGTTTTTATTAAGCCTAAAAGAAAAACCTGACTCTCGTGAAGATAAGAAAAGAGGGAAACGAGAGGAAGAAGTTCCCTTAGTTCCACCACCGTATGTACCACCACAAGCCCCTCCACTCCTGGATAATGAAAATGCACAGGAACAAGCTGAGGCCCCACCTAGAGGTCCGATGACTAAACAAAGGGCGAGACAACAGAATTTATACCCTTTAAGGGAAATGCCCATGGGGAGACCTCAGGCTGGGATAGGGTTTATCTCTGTCCCATCTAAAGCTCAGGGTACGTACGGGACTTCAAAAAAAAAGGAAAGGGGGAACTTGTTAGAAGATCCACTAAGAGTATCAGAGAGAGTGGACCAATTCCTAGGTCCCAATATTTATACTTGGGATGAATTACAATCCATATTGGGCATCCTTTTTACATCTGAAGAGAAAAACATGATTAGACATGCAGGAATGCGCATTTGGGATGCCCAGCAGGTCAGGGGCTCTATTTGCTGGGGACCAGGACACACCAGGAGCCCTTGATAAAATTAAAGATAGGTCCCCAGCGCCAGGAATTCGAGTTCCTGGTAGACACAGGGGCTGAAAGATCAACCATTCAAAAACTGCCCCTTGGGTGCACCTTTGCCCGAGAAACTGCCCTGGTAGTTGGGGCAAAGGGGGAGCCTTTTGAAGTAAAATCAGTAAAGGATGGCATACTTGCTTACAAGCAGTTGTAGCCTGTGCGCTCCTGACGGAAGAAGCACACAAAATAACATTTAACAGCGAATTAAAGGTGTTATCTCCTCATAATATTAGGGGAATTTTATAACAAAAAGCAGATAAGTGGATTACAGACTTCAGACTTTTAAAATATGAAGGCATCCTTCTAGACTCCCCTAAATTGACCCTAGAAGTGACGGGCTTGCAAAATCCAGCCCAATTTTTATATGGGGAGCCAGATGAAAAGGAATTAGCTCATAACTGCATGACAACTATTGAGGAGCAAACTAAAATAAGACCAGACTTAGAGGAGGAAGAATTAGAAACAGGAGAAAGGCTATTTGTAGATGGATCATCATGGGTTATAGAAGGAAAAAGAGTGCCAGGCTATGCAATTATAGGGGGACCGGAACTAGAGGTTATAGAATCAGGCCCCCTTAATAAAACTTGGTTTGCACAAGCCTGTGAATTGTATGCTGTATTAAGAGTGTTAGAAAGATTAAAAGATAAAGAAGGGACAATTTATACAGACTCTAAATATGCATTTGGGGTAGTGCACACCTTTGGGAAAATATGGGAAAAAAGGGGATTAATGAACTCCCAGGGAAAGGATTTAATACATCAGGAATTAATCCAAAGGGTATTAATAGCATTGAGAAAACCTAAGAAAATTGCGGTGGTACATTTGAGAGGACATCAGAGAGGAATAGATTTTAGAAGTAGAGGAAACAATGCAGCAGATCAGGAGGCCAAGAAAGCCGCTCTAATGATAATACGACAAAAAGAAAAAGGGGGGCCCAGGACAGAGTCATTGGATGAGGAGAAAGTGGAATACAGATTTACTAAAACAGAAGAGCAGAGGTTATCTCAAATGGGAATATGTAAAGACCAGGATGGAAAATGGAAACTCTCTGATGGACGAGAAGTATTGCCAAAAGCAATAGCGCTGGAAATTTTGCATAGAATACACGAGTGTGGGAGATTAGGGACAGGCGGTCGGAAGATATCGCGTTGTACAGGCAGACAGAACCCCTCCCTCAAATCTTAGTTGGTTAGTGTCCTTGATAAGGTAAGCAACACCTAACTTGTAACGTAAGCAGACGGATGTGATGTAGCAAACAGAGGTTTTATAACTCCATGTAACCAGTTAATAAACGCCATTAGCCGTCCACCACACTGGTGTCTGTGAGCTGGTGGTCCGAGCAGCCTGGGTGTGGCTGCCGTGTCGTTCCTGAACCAGGTCGCTACGCCTCAGCGGAGGTAACACACGAGAAAACTCACTGGGGAACCCAAGCTATAGTAGATCAGTTTGGAATTAAATATATGTGTATTGGAATTCATAACCTGGCCACTATCGGCTGTTTTCGAACAGCTCGGGGTGCCGGGACAGGGTCGGAGGTTCGCTTTTACTATAAAGGTGAGTTGACCTTTAAGCAGGGAGCCCTGACGTTGCAGCGCGTGCTGCGGGGTTCGCTGGAAGTTCCCTTTGGTTTAATAGTGGGAGGGCTTTAGGACTGCGCCGCAGTGTGTTTGTGTAGCGCGGTTAGAGATTTTTTTTTCTGCGGAACAGCTGGAGTTCCGTGTACCGGGGAGGACCGCGCGTTTTTGGGGTGGGCTAGCTACGGGAGGGTCCCGGGACGGAAGCCGGCACCGGGACACCCCCCTGCCCGTGTCCCCGCGGTCGGGAAAGGCGGCCAGAGACGGCCGCCCGGAGCCGCGACCAGCCCGCCTTCCCTCTTATCTCGGGACGAGCGGGACGCAGCGTCTTTAGTTTTTCACGTCAGGGGTTAAGATTTTTCGAACAGTTTGCCTTTTAAAACATCAGAAACATGGGCATACGTTTATCGAGAAATCAAAAGAGTGCTTTTAAACAACTTAGAAACATTTCAACAGATCTAAAATTTCCTGATAAGCTCTTAATCAAATTTATTTCCTGGCTGTCAGCTGAGATTCCAGACAGTACTCTACAAGATATAAATTCTGTTTCATTTTGGGATGATGTGGGAAAATTAATAACTTTAAAAGTTGAAAATGGGGAAAACAACATTGCTTTATTTATTCCAATATTCTTACAAGTACGCAAGAAGTTGTTAGAAGCAGAAAACAGCAGACAGCCATGCAAAACCTCTCAGCAATTCCCTGTTCTCGAGAAGCAGGGATTCCCTGATTCCATACTGGATTCTGCTCCTCAAACCCACCCATCGTCCTTATACCCTCCTCTCCCACCTGTTTTCCCTCAGCAAGATGCAATTTTTTTTCCTCTCGGGGCTCTGGCCACATGGATGAGACCCTGGGGGGCTCGCACCACGCGGTCATCCCTGATGGCGGACGGCATTGCATTCCGCCTCCTTCCCACTATCCCTTCTTCCCCCCAATTCCCGTCCCGACCCCATATCTCTCACCCAATCCCCCCCCTCACCCTTCTCCCCAGTGCCTCCCCCTCCCTCCCAGCGGCCGCGCGAAGCGGGAGAGGGGAGGGTGCCTTACAACCACTACTCCCAGCGCGGATGGGGGGATATATAATAAAGGGCGGCTGCCAGCCCGCAACAGCGGAGGGGGGGGGGGGGGGTGGTCCCCCCGCAGCAAGGGCTAAGGAGCAGCCTAACCTGGGGCCCCAGGGGAGGAGGAAGGAACTGCCTGTTGCTGGATCCCAGGGAGCGGGGGGGACAACACCCTCTGGCTGCCTGGGAAATGGAGAAGCAGCAGGATTTTTAGCAACTCAGAATAATGATCAAGAGAGCATACCATCTGTGGCTCCTGTAGTATATGTAGACAAAAGACACGTGCATAGAGAGTATTTGCCTTTTTCATGCCAAGATAAAAAAAGAGCTGTGTAAAATGCAGAAACAATTTGGGAGATCCAGTGAAATATTTAAGGGCATGATGAAAGCTACCTTCAATTCAAATGAGATGGTACCCAGTGACATTAAAGATTTATTCAGATGCCTATTAACTCCCTCAGAGTATGACCTATGGGAAGGATTATGGAAAAAAGCGTTGAAAACAGTATTGCAGGAAATTCAGCAAACTCCTGATGCTCAGGACAGCGATTACAATGACATCACACATGATCATTTGTGCGGTGAAGGTGATTTATCGAGTGCGAATGAGCAAATTCGGTTGTTATCCAAGTCAGTTTTAGATAAGATCTGTAATGCTGCAGAAAAGACTTTTTATCAGATTCCATCACCTGAGATAAAGATCAATTATGTTAACATTAAACAGTTTCCTTCAGAGAATTTCTTGCAGTTTGTGGACCGTCTGAGAAGTCAAGTGGAAAGACAAGTGCAAGACCCAGTGGTACAGGCAGAATTGATTAAGGAGATGGCTCAGAGGAATGCTAATGAGACCTGTCGTAGAATCATTCTTAGCCTTCCCCTTGACCCATCGCCTAGTCTCGCACAGATGATAGAAGCCTGTACCAGGAGAGCAGAACTTTTCAGTACATCTGAAAGGAATCCAGGACTGACACACCCAAAGCCTGTGGCAGCTGCAGCACCAGGAGCAAGGAGGCAACCGATGTCATCAGACCAGCTGCAGCACATCATCTGCCACCACTGCAAAAGGCCAGGACACTTCGCCAAGGCCTGCCCAGAAAACCAGAAAATCAAAAAAAAAACAAAAAACAAAAACAAAAAAACAAACAAAAAAAACCCCAAAAAACAAAAAACTGAATTCACAGCGCGGCCCAGATTTTATCTCCTTGATGCGCCAAGAAAGAAATTTACAAGGCCATACCGTGGCAAACGTCTCTCTCTTAACAAAAAAAGGGGAGGGCAGGTCGCAGGGTGTGGGGGTTGTGGGAGATTAGGGACAGGCGGTCGGAAGATATCGCGTTGTACGGGCAGACAGAACCCCTCCCTCAACTCTTAGTTGGTTAGTGTCCTTAATAAGGTAAGCAACACCTAACTTGTAACGTAAGCAGACGGATGTGATGTAGCAAACAGAGGTTTTATAACTCCATGTAACCAGTTAATAAACACCATTAGCCGTCCACCACACTGGTGTCTGTGAGCTGGTGGTCCGAGCAGCCTGGGTGTGGCTGCTGTGTCGTTCCTGAACCAGGTCGCTACGCCTCAGCGGAGGTAACAGGGGGTACAGAAAAATAAAAATGTCAAATGTTCAACTAACAATGTATGGCAGCCGCGAGGCCGATATAGGCTCGTGACTACCAAAGGTTTTCATTTCAGATCTACTGATTGGACAGTAATTACAGTGGATCTGCAAAACATTTCACAGGACATGAGGGTTAACCACATGGAACCGAACAGTGAGTATTTTGTTATTGGGGACACAGCGCACACACCCTTGGAGGCTGAGGTAGCTCCCATGACCATTAAGGGAAAGATAACAGGCCTCATGCTGTTGACCTGAGAGCATGTGGCCATCACATTGGGAGTTGCATCCTGTGGCAGGCAAACTTCAGGAAATTCCTCTACACCCAGAAGATGCCCCACGGTTTGCATTCTCAGTTCCTACCATTAATCGAGAAGCCCCAATGAAGAGATATGACTGGAAAGTGCTTCCCCAAGGTCTGAAATCTAGTCCTTTCATATGCCAACAGTACATAGCCTCACTACTGTCACCAGTACGTGCCAAGAGAAAGGATGCCATCATCCTTCACTACATGGATGATCTACTCGTGTGTGCCCCCAATGACTCTATACTCCAACACACGCTTGACCTAGTGGTTAAGGTTTTAACCTCTGCTGGATTTCAATTGCAGGAAGATAAAGTTCAAAGGATGCCACCTTGGAAGTACCTGGGTCTACAAATAGCTGCAAGGACCATTGTTCTGCAGAAATTGGAAATTGAGTGTAATCCCAAAACCGTAGCAGATCTCCACTCCTTGTGTGGGTCTTTGAATTGGGTAAGACCTTGGCTAGGCCTCACAAATGAAGATTTAGACCCTCTCTTCAATTTATTGAAGGGGGAGAGGGAGCTGGTTTCTCCCAGGGAACTGACCCCAGAGGCAAAGACAGCAATCGAAAAGGTACAGAAGGCCTTATCAGAGAGGTGGGCTCATCGATGTGAGCCAAACATACCTTTCCAATTCATTGTTCTAGGAGAACTGCCACATTTGCATGGTTTGATTTTTCAATGGATCGAAGGGCAGAGAGATTCACTGTTGATCATAGAGTGGGTCTTCCTCTCTCACCAAAGATCCAAGACCATCACTGAGCCACAAGAGTTGATAGCTCAACTGATTTGGAAGGCAAGGGTGAGATTGTGTGAACTGGCTGGTTGTGACTTTACATGTATTCACCTTCCAGTCAAACTTTCTAAGGAGGGAAGGAACTCTCCCAAGAGATTGACCAAAGAGATGTTTGAGCATTTGCTCCAGAGCAATGCCAGTCTCCAATTATCTCTGGACAGCTACAGGGGACAAATATCAGTCCATGCCCCGTCTCACAAGTTGCTCAATGAGGAATTCCACCTCATTCCTCGAGAGAAGAGGAGTCGGAGACCACTCAAGGCTCTCACAGTGTTCACGGACGCATCCGGGGCTTCCCACAAGTCGGTGATGACTTGGAGAAATCCTCAGACTCAGCGTTGGGAAGCTGATGTGGAGTTTGTGGAGGGATCCCCCCAAGTGGCTGAACTAGCTGCAGTGGTAAGAGCCTTTGAGAAGTTCTTGGAACCAATTAATTTGGTAACAGACTCTGCTTATGTGGCAGGGGTAGTGTCCAGAGCGGAGCAGGCTGTGCTCAAAGAAACTGACAATGAACATCTCTTCAGATTGCTTTCAAAGCTAATTTATTTAATTTCTCATCAAGAACATCCGTTCTATGTGATGCATGTAAGATCACACACTGATTTGCCAAGTGAAATTGCAGAGGGGAATCGTCAGGCAGATTCCCTTGCTGCACCTGTTAAAAATGCACGTCTCCCTGATATCTTTCAACAGGCAAAGCTGAGTCACCAACAATACCATCAGAATGTGCCAGGCCTGATCCATCAGTTCCAGCTACCACGGAGCCAGGCTCGAGCCATTGTGGCCACCTGTCCCAACTGCCAGGTCCAAGCGATGCCATCGATGGTTATGGGAGTTAACCCCCGGGGCCTTGGCAGTTGTGAGGTATGGCAGACAGACATCACGCACATTCCTAGTTTTGGACACCTCAAATATGTTCATGTAAGCATTGACACACATTCAGGCACAGTGTATGCCTCTGCCCATGCAGGGGAAAAGACTGAACATGCCAAGAAACACCTAGTGCAAGCTTTCTCAGTGTTGGGGATTCCAAAAGAAATCAACACCGATAACGGCCCAGCGTACACGTCCAAGGGGTTCCTGGAGTTTGTCCAGCAGTGGGGAGTGGAACATAAAACTGGCATCCCTCACTCCCCCACAGGTCAAGCTGTGGTTGAGCAAGCACATCAGATGCTCAAACAGGTCCTGGCTAGACAGAGTAGTACGACTGTGTGGATGTCTCCACATGAGAAACTCTGCAAAGCCATGTTTACCATCAATTTTCTGAACTGTTCGTTTGAAAACATGAGTCCACCAGTGGTACACCATTTTAACAGTGGCAATCAGTTCAAATTGTCTCAGCGTCCACTGGTCATGATTAGGGATCCAGAAACTTGGGAAAACAAAGGTCCCTATGAGCTTGTGACCTGGGGTCGTGGCTATGCATGCGTGGCCACTCCCTCAGGCCCTCGGTGGATTCCCCAGAAGTGAGTGAAACCTTTTGTCCCTAAAAATCCAGCCCCAGCAGAAGGGAATAAGAGGCAAGTAGCCATTGCATCCAAAAGAAGATGCCGCCGGATGGAAGAAAAAGAATCTTCCTAGATGTGGACTCCTTCCGGCAGAAACAGAAACTTTTAACGTGTTTTAAAAATGTTTGTGTTTCTTTTTAGAGAAAGCCTACCTCACACTCAACCCTGTGATAAACCCCATACAAGTTGTCATCTTATTGTTGCTGAACAGTCTGGCAGATGGGCCAGACAGGAATTAAAAAGATTCAATGAACAAATTTAGGCTGAAAGAAAAAGGGGGGATTGTAACGGGTTAATGCTTTGTTCATTGAACTTGCAAACACAGGATGACTCATGATTTTTAAGAGAGCCTTTAAACTTGCAACACAGGATGACTCGTGACTTTTAAGAGAACCTTTGAACTTGCAAACACAGGATGACTCATGATTTTTTTGACACATATGCTATTGTTTAACAAGGCTTTTGAGCTCCAGGAAGGGGAACTGTGGCTGTTTTTGGAAGATAGAAGACGGTCTCCTAGGAACAAGATAACACCGACACAATAACAGAAGAAAAGAACTGTATAAAACGGAACTGGAAGACCGTAACCGTGCGGCAGTGGGCGGAATGCAGACTCTCCCTGTCGCCCAGCGCTGTATTTGCTTATGCCCCGCTTGCTGTAATTAATAAAATTCTAATTGGGACTAACTCTTGAGTCGTGCAATTTATAACACACACAACACAAAGAGAAAACAAAGTGCTTGACTTTTACAAGGTCCATTTCTCAGGTGTCTTCCCTCCTACTGCTTCACAGCTGCCAGAAGAAGAATGTGTTTTATTCTTAAACACCAAGTTTGTGTGACAGACACTGAGCTTGTCCCTGTCTTTCCCTGTCAGCAGGGTAGTAAATGTGTTAAATCCTCTTCTTCAGACAGAGCTCTAATTGTTCCATTACAGAACTTATTGTGCATAAGAGATGTAACAGTCCAACCTCCAAATGTCACATTTTATTCCAAAATGTTCCTTTCTAGGTGGTCTAAAAGCACAGTAGTTCTGTAGCAAGGGGTGGTAAAAGTCATCCTGTGTTTCACTTGTAATAGGAATATTTTGTTGAAGTTAATAATAACTACGAGTTGATTACTGTTTCACGTGTCTGTGCTAAAATTAAATCTGTACTGCATGGTTTGACCTTGAAAAATTATTGGGGCTAGTATCTAGAAGGCAAAAAACTCAGTGGCAAAAAACCCCCATCAATTTTGAAAAAGAAAAGGATGAGAGTACCAAGAGTATCTTAAATATGCAGTGCTTTTGTAAGAAAATGCATACCTGATGTTAGCAAATAGCACATTTATCACCTGACTGCCTAGGAAAACTGCTATTACTTGATTACTTGAACTCCTTAGACTTTATACATTTTAAAGAGAAAGGCTGTTATTCTGTAAGAGTTTGGAGAATATATTTAACCAGTAAAGATAATTTTTTGCTACCTGTGAAAGATAAGTTTCAAACTTGCTTAAGACTTTAGACAGTCAATGATTTTCAGTCATTAGGTGCTGCTCTTCTAAAAGCTGTTCACCTCAGCATGGCTTTTAGATTTATGAATCTTAGCAAAGTAGACCTTACCATTTCCGTGGTTCATCTGTTCCCCTGCATTACTCTCACGCTAAATCAATCTTCAGATTCATAAAACAAGTCAGTAAATATTAATGCAGGCCAAAGCAGCCTCATCTTGGGTAACTATCACAGCAGAAGGAAACTGGGGAAGGAACAGCTTTCTGAAAGTCCTTTCCAGCAAAATTCAACTCCTGAGCAAGATGAGAGAAGAATATTCTAGTGAGAAAAAAATGTAAACTAGTACAGGAAAAGTGTGGAGTTTGTAAGGCAATTGGAGAAAACCAAGAAAGGAGAAGGTTGAAAGTGTGGGAAGACAGATAGAGATAGAGCTAAAGGTAATCTTGCCTCCCATACATTGCAGCTGTGTTAATTATCAAAGAGTGGGAACAGCCTTGCCCTCACAGATATGGGTGTGATAGAAGAGTGAATTAGGTGGGAGAGGGGGTAGTTGGAGTCTGCTAGCTGTGCTGTGAGTAGGAAGGGATAGGAGGACGTGTGAGGGACAGGAAGCAGTGGGCTGGAAATGCAGAAAGAAGGTAGAAGAAGGAGGGAGTCAGAGTTGTGTGGAGCTACTCATGGAACTGCAACATAGAAGAGGTATGAAAGACTTTTAGATAACAAGGTACTGATACTTGAAGCCTCCTGAAGTTTTTAAAGGAGCACTCTTGAGTGCTGTGGCCATCTCAGTGACAACATGAAAGTAAGGAAAAGTACAATGTGCTGAGAAGATATGAAAAGGGAAGAACAAAATCAAGGAAGGAAGACAGAAGAAGGCACACAGCAGTGACAGAAAAGAGAGTGAATGACAAAGTGGTGGAAAGGAGAATGAACACTAATGAGATTATATTTCCTTTTCTTCAGTCTCTGGGAAAGCATCAATGAAAAAGCACACAGTGAAGTGAATGAATGAATATATAAATTGGGTAAGATATCAGTAGAGGTCGGGGCACATAAATTCAGACTAACCAAGAGCAAGGGGATGCCTAGGGCTGGTTCCTAATCCCATCACACTGAGACAGTAGCATAAATTGCCCTGGATTCCTCCTTAAAAATAATAAATTACTGCCAGTCTCTCAGTTTCAATCTTTGATGTGTATTATCCCACAAAATTATGATGACTGGCACCAGCTTTCTCTGGTTTCTTATGGACTGATTTCTATTGATTCCTTGGGAGTTTCTTTCTTGTTTCTTTAATTTCCAAATTTCCATTTACTTTAATTAATATTTCTTCAGGTTGTCAAGTCTCACAGGTGCTTTTTGTAAGCAAGTTCTCTCACCTGGGTAGATTATCTTCTGCTTTCATGGCTTTTTTGCATTTTCTCAAGGAACAGAAGGAAAGATTAAAGGGGCATTGAGCACAGGCAGCAAAACTGGATAATTGTCTTTGCAGTGATTTTTTTTTTTTTTTTAATTGGCAATCAAGAGGAATTAAAACAAGAGTGGAAAACAAGAACTCCTGCCAAGACAGAGAGAGCAAGAGCCTGAATTCCTGCTTCCAGTTTCTGACATGTTCAAATACCGTTTGGTTACAGTATGTCAGCTCATGTTTCACCAAATGATGTGACATAATGCAACCTGACATGCCAATTGTTTTTTGACAGAAATGTAAAGAAAAAAGAGCATCTCTGCTCTGCTGGTAAAGAAATAATTTTAAGCAGAGGAACAGCCAGATTTCTCCTAAAAAATAATGCATCAAAGTGTAATGGCCTTGAGAGCTCTGCTCTTCTGGAGTTCCTGCTGCCAAGGCTCAGGGGCAGCTCAGCTGTGGGACAGCTCTGGGCTGTCCCCATGCCCAGGCAGCTCTGTGGGTGCCCTGGGCCAGGGCTGAGCCCCCCCCCTTGCTGCTTTTCAGTTGGCATGGTCATGTTTGGCTGCAGCCTGACCAGCTGTGCCACATCTGGGGCTGTGCCTGAGCATGGTGACCCCCCAGCACATCTGGGGCTGTGCCTGACCCTGGTCCTGGTGATCCCTGGCTGCACCAGGACACAGCTGTGGCTCCCCAGGCCCACCTCCAGCTCTGCAGGGGTGGCTGGCAGGCACTGGGACACTGCTGGCCATGGGCAGCATCCCTGCCCCTGAGCTTGGCCACACTGCTGTTCAGAGTTGCCACCACCCCCAGGAGCAGGGGCAGCTGGATGGGGTCCCCCTGCCTGATCCCACCCAGCCCCTCTCTCTCAGCTCCAACACCAAATAAAAATTGTTCATGGCCCCAGGAAGAGCCCTGCTCCATCCCTACAGGCCCTGTTGGTACCTCCCAGTCCTGGTGGATTTTAATTGTAAACCTTTTAATGTCAAAGCAGGTTTTAGGGCCCTGGGTGAGTGGATGACCTTTAATTTTAGACATGTATTATGTGTTCAGAGTGATTAAAGGAGGAATCAAGTTCACCTTTTAACAGCTTGAAATTTCATGCAATCAGTTTGAGTATTATCATTTTGGAGCTTTTCAGCAGCAACATTTCTAGGCATCTAGAACTTTTTGTTTTGTTTTTCCCTTTTATTATCTATTCTCTTTTTAGCAGGTCTACCTGACCCTAGGAGGCTGCATCTGCCTTCCTGGGGGCACAACTGTGGCTAAAGAAATTGACACTGAGGCAATGCAAAAACTGGAAGTTGTCATCACCTTCAATCTATGACTGATTTCCAGGTGAAAGACACCACCAAGAGAAGTGGACGAGGTCTGATAAAGGATTTTTTGGTCACACAAAAAGTCACAAAGAAAATAAATCCTTTTTTGAACATTCCAATTAATGTTTTTGGGCACAAAGCTGCTGTATTCTGGTAGCTTGAAGTCAGTGATATTTCCAGCCAAACAGGTTAGTTTGGCTACTGGGCTGGTGGGAGATATAGGAAAGGAACTGCAAGCAATATTTTTGTTGTTCTCTTCCCTAATAAGGAGTGAGAGAATGGCAGCAGAGTGGGAACAATCCTCTGTGTAGTTACTGTGCCCACTCTGTCCTCTGTGATCAGGTACAGAACTGCTAAGGAATTTTGATAAAGAAAAATAGGTTTTGTCTTAACTGATTCTTGAAATTCTTTCAACTGGGGAAATTGCAAGAGTGCTATTAAAAACCAGTTTTATTGACATGCCCTGTTCCCTAGGATAGGCCATTAATCATTTTGTGTTATTGTACCAGTAGTATACTTAACACCTGAAATTCAAGCAAAATCCTAATGATGCAACTATCAGGAGGAAAAATGGAACTGAATCTACCTAAAGTGCTGCTTCTGCTGTGACTGAGCAGCATATTCAGACCGACACCTATCAGCTGGATTCCTGCTGTTAGCATGGAGTTTTATTCCTTAAAGTATTGTTCACAAAAAAGGGAGGTGAGCAATGTCATTCTTGTCCCCACCCTGCAGGTGCAAAATCTGTGCCAGCTCAAGTCCTGTCCTTTCTGTGACACCCCATGTAATTGTGTTAGGGCTCAACATAGCCACAGAGCAGCTAGTTCTGTTCTGTTGATTGTGTTATTCCAGTGCCAATTGTCTGTCATGCACTAGATTTGGAGTATCCCTGCAGAGTTTTGGTCCTCAGTGACCCTTGTTTCAAGGTAAATCCCATTTCTACTCCATCCTGCTGCTTTGCTTGCCTCCACAGGCTGCTGTGAAGGCAAGCCAGACATGGCACCCATGGTCACTAGAATGTCCCTTCAGCTTTCAAAGGTTTTGCCATGAAAAGAGTTTTGTGTAATATTGGGGGGGGGGGGTCTCTAGAGAGCAGTTGGTAAACAGACACCTCAGCCAACTGTGAATCCCACTGCAGCACAGCCCTCACACTACCCTAACTCAGACCAGGATCAATAAAGAACAAAACACACAATAAGAGTGATGGAAACCAGCAAGGGACAAAAGGAAGGAGAGAGGAATAAGAATTGAGGCAAAAAAGGATCAGAATACACAAACTGCATCAAAGCTCTTTTCTTACCAAATTAAACATGAGTATCAAGCTGCTGTGTTTTTGCAGGCTGGGTTTACAAACACATTAGTTCACCACACTTCTTTCAGGTTTAATAAAAAATAAAACCAAAAAAAATACAAACCCAACTCACATGAGTAATAGTCTGATAATAGATTGATGGCCTTAAGCTTTCTCAAAGGAAATTCAGTTTGAATAAGGATTAAACTCAACTTGTCAGTGAAGTATCTATTCACAAATACATATCTCTCACATTCATTCTAAATTCTGGTTGTACTTCATCTTCCAAAACCTCATGTTTTGAAGCTAGACACAGCTAAATCACACAGTATCCATATTAATAAAGATGTTGAATGTGAGAGCATTGTTTCTCTCACAATCATTCATGCCTCAAAAAGGTCTTTTATAGCACCATAGGTAAAGATTTATCTGTGAGAAGTGTCACAGGTAGTGAAGCAAAAATAAACATTTCTTTTGCTATTTTGGTTGAGGCTTTTAAGTTGAAGTAATTAACTCACGGGTTTCTTGGATCCTTCTACAGCTTCTTCTGTCTCAGTATCAAAATAATTTCATTAAAACACTAACAAATTATCATTTTAATGAATTTCTGACAAGTTAATATACTCCTTGTAGAGGTGTAGCTAGAGGTGAGATTTGGGTTTGATTCAGTGCCTGATACATTTCCTGTTTACAGAGCAGGAAAAACACCAGGTGTAATGAGTGGTGCTAAACCAGAATAAAATATGAGTCATTGAAAACCGATATAGTCACGGACAAAGACCCTCTAACCCTTTAAAGTTAGAAAGTGGTATGTTTATTCACCGCCAGGTGGCACGGGAGTCATCTCCAAAAGGCATGGCTGCCCCGAACAAGGCTCTTCACCCTCTATTTATTCTCCAAGATCTTACATACAATACATATGCATGATGCCAGCACCTCCCATCCCCACTCAGTATTAAAATGAGGCTATTAGTCCTTTACGCATGTGCAATTCTTCTCTTGAATTGGGTCAGTGGTCTCAAAGGATGAAGTCAGGAGAGAGTCTTCATCAGGTCTCTGTGACCCTCTGGCATGATCAAAGGTCCCCTGCTTCATGATTGATTGATACCAAGTCCAGGTGCTGGCCATTGTTCTTAGTGGTTTCAATTTGTTTTTATAACAGTTCGCTTACTCCACTTTCTTCTATAAACATATTCAAAATATAACAATTAGCTCTAGCTTAGGCATCCAATAATCATTAACCTACCATTTACTAATCTAACTTACATCTTGATCGATATAAATTGCTTGTAACCCTTAGCTAAAATCTTAACTCTTTAAAATCATGATTCAAATAAATTGAATTCACATTTTTGGATTTCTAACCATCTTTTCAGTCAATATTTAAAATACATATCATTCAATTGAGCTCAAAAACCTTTACCTCAGACTTAACAAGAGAAAAATCACTGCAACTCCAGAGTGCACAGTTGACCATAAACAGGAGAAGCTACAGATCCTTTGGAATAGTCACTACAAGTCCAAACAAGCTGATGAGGTTTTCAAAGAGCACTCACTGGGGCCAGCTGAGGCAAGGAAGGAGATTAATTAATTTATGAGTTTTCAGTTCCTTCTCTGTTAGCTGCCTAGAGTAGCTTCTTCAAAGATGTCCTAAAATGCAGCAAAACAAGGAATAATCAGAGAAAAAAAAGCTGCTTTTCATGTGAGGCAGTAAGGAGAGGCAGAAAAAAAAAAAAAAAAAGTGGATTTACTTCTCTTGTGTATGAAAAGGAATGGGAGTAGAGTTGCTCTAGACACTCTGTCCTGGTTTAAGGCAAATTTGTGAGAGAACCACTGACTGGGGTCCCTCCAGGAAGCAAACCCAAATGCCCCCCCCCCCCCCCCCCCCAACCAGTCCAGGAAAAGAACCTCCTTTGAGAAAAGTGGAAAAAAACTATTTACTTATTTAACAAAGTGCCCACAAGCACAAAGAATGAATAATATGAAACAATAAAACCTCTCACTGTTCTGAAGTGGGATGGTAAATTCAGAAATTCCTTGCTGTGGATAGCTCAGCTCACTCAGTCTCTTATCAGTTCCTCCAGTGCTGGAAAAATGCCATCCTGGGCCCCAGGGGACATGGGCATGAGATCCAGGTGTCTCTGTGAGTCTTTCAGTCCAGGACAGGTCTAAACAGTCATCAGACAAGCACAGTCCAGGAGCAGGAATGCAGAGGAGTGAATGCTGGTTGCAAAACAAACTCCACACATCTTCTTTCTTGCCCTTTGCTCTTGGCACTAGTCCCACAGCAGTGATTCTCTCTCTCCAGGGTCCTGCTTTATGAGTCCCAAAGTTACTCCTCCATGATGATCCTCCCCTTACCAGCTAACCCCCCCTCTTTTATCTCACTCATCCTTATTGGATATAGCTGTTACTCATCAGGGGCAAGGCTGTATTGGTTAATTAACACAGCTGTTACTTATCAGGGGTTACTTAGTCTTAAAGGTACAGAACTTAAAAATACAGCATAAACAGAACAGACAGTTGGGGATACAAACATCAAAAATTCACCCCAGGACAAATTCTGAAATATTTTCCATAAATGAACTAATTTTGAAGTCACCTATAATTGAAGGCACAAATAATTTTAGCTTTCTACATGAAGTATGGTATTGCAGAAACTGCAAAAAGAGGAAAGGGCATGTGATATATTTGTTGAATTTAGAAACAGCAAACTAAGAGGAAAAGTATATTTTTCTCCAAAAAAAAGATTCTGGCAGCTAGTGGAAACTGAAGTCCTAAGCAGGGTAATGAGCAGTAATGCTGCTCTAAACATTACTCTCAACATAAATAACAAATAGAAAGTGATGAAAAATAGATCATGGGTAAGGCGTTCTTCCTTGACCACACTCCATTCAAGGTGAGGACTAATTAGGAAAATCTCCAAAACTGAGTTTTGCTTTCTTTAAGTGCAACAGTGAAGATAATATAAATATAACTCAGCCGTATCAACTGATTCTGCTCCTGAAAATAAACTTCTAAGCATATGGTCACACGATCAGGAAAGCTGAGTCATTGAAAACCGATATAATCACGGACAAAGACCCTCTAAGCAATTAAAGTTAGAAAGTGGTATGTTTATTCACCGGCAGGCGGCATGGGAGTCATCTCCGAAAGGCGTGGCCACCCCAAACAAGGTTCTTTGCTCTCTATTTGTTTTCCAAGATCTTACATACAATACATATGCATGATGCCAGCACCTCCCATCCCCGCTCAGTATTAAAATAAGGCTATTAGTCCTTTGCACGTGCGCAATTCTTCTCTTGAATTGGGTCGGTGGTCTCGAATTGGGTCAGTGGTCTCAAAGGATGAAGTCAGGAGAGTCTTCATCAGGTCTCTGTGACCCTCTGGCACGATCCAAGGTCCCCTGCTTCGTGATTGATTGATACCAAGTCCAGGTGCTGGCCATTGTTCTTAGTGGTTTCAATCTGTTCTTATGACAGTTCACTTACTCCATTTTTTCTATAAACAAGCTCATAATATAACAGTTAGCTCTAGCTTGGGCATCTAATAATCATTAACCTACAATTTACTAATCTAACTTACATCTTGATCAATATAAATTGCTTGTAACCCTTAGCTAAAATCTTAACTCTTTAAAATCATGTTTCAAAGCCAATATATAGGAAGAACAATTCTCAAACAGCATGAGAACAGTCTGGAATTACATGCTAGGGTTCACACAAGTGGGTTTCCACAGCCATAATTTCATCAAATAAATTTTAGAGTTTGGCAGTCAATCAGACAGAAACACAAGGAGGATTTCCAGGAAATGTTTACATTGTCCCAGTCGGCTTTTGAACAGTGGGATTCATTTCTAGTGGGGGAAGTAGGAATTACCCTTTTGAAATGGGGCATATTTCTTCATTAACTAAAATGAGATGGAAATAAAAGAGCTTGAATTGCATCAGGAAACACTGCTTACCACGGGGGAAGTCTGCATCAAAATGCTCCACTGATTCTGGCCTGTAACATATGGACAAGATTAGCAAAGCTTTATCCCATCATTCCTGCCCTGATTTTTGAGAACAGAACCCATTGATCCACCTCCTGATAGTGATTTCCATGGATGGATTTGGTCCCACATTGCCCAAAATTCCTTTTTATTTTTCTGATGTTCTAATTGATCAACCAGGCTCCTGATATTTGTTAACACTCTTGTTAACAAAAATGGAACAACTGCACCCCCTCCAAGATAAAGTGATTCTTCAGAGTTCTTTGAAAAGAAATATATTGAGTGCATTTGATGCCTACAGAAGCCTTCCTCCCACTAAAAGGGAACTTGAGCAATACTGGATATCCTGACAATATTTAGGATAAGTAGATGTTTCCTGATGCACTGCAAATCCAGTCACTTGTGATACAAATGATCTGTAACTGGAGTATCATAAAATTAGAAATGTAAAAACTGATTTGTGCTCAAAGGTATTCTCAAAAAAGGAAGATAAATTGAAGGTGATGTCATTGAGAAATTTCCCCTGTAGGAACAAATGTAAATGTTCTATGTGCTTTAGAAACCCTGAATTACAAAAGGAGAACATGATTGCTTAGAAAATCTTTGCCAGAATTACAGAAAAGATATCAGCACTTCAACACTGTTAGGCTTCTTTACTCATAAATCATTACAATAAATTACAAGTGTCCAGTAGCATTCAGTAAAATGTGTAAATGTCAAAATCATTTGTCACAAAATCCTCATCACCATCACCAGCTGTTTTTTAAGGGAAACAATAAGAAAAAAAATCCAGAATTTGCATAATGAAGCACTTTAAACATCCTTGTTTGGTTTTCATATTTCAGTGAAGATCAATTTTATGATCAAGTTGAGTCATAGATTTGGAGTTTCTTAATTCACTCTTATTTTACAACTCCTTTATCCAGTTTGTTCTACAGAGCTGTTATTTGACAGTGAATTTTCACCTGCCTTTTTCTTCCAAAGAGAGCACATACAAAGCTGGCATGACTAGGGAAGTTTTGACTATCTCTGCACAAATCCATATTTGTTGTGGGAAGAATGCAGGGTGTACTTCAATACCACACCTGCTTGTTTAACTGTATTTCCTGGAAAACTGTACAGAAAAAAAAAAGAGGAGTAAATCCTTGGAGAAGTCTGTTTGCTCAACCTCCCTTTCTGTTCTTTTGGTTTTGTTCCTGAGCCTGCAGTTGGCTGCGTATTTGGTGTTTTCACTGGGAAATGGAGAGCTCCAATTTCTATTTATTTAGGGTCTACGCCCTGTTTATCAGTTAAGCTCTTTTCATACCTCCTTCTCCAGGTAAAGCAAGGCTGGTACAATAATCATAGGTCATAGGTTGGACAAGATGATCTTAAAGGACTTTTCAAACCTAGTTCATTCTGTGATTCTGCGACCATCCTGCAGTGCCTGGAGGTCACTGCTGCCACCAGTCTCCTGGTGGAGCTGCTCCTGTGAGCAATTACAAACCTGTCCCAGCCCCAATCAGTCTGATTAGTGAAATTTTCCTGTGCCTGCTCTGCTTACTTGGATCATTTAGCTGAGGAGGGCCCAGGTAAGGAAACCCAGCAGATCATAGACAGGATTACATTTCACAAGGAATGTTGGTGTGGAGAGGAAGCAGCAGCAGCTTCCAGCTGGTGGGACTCCAGACACAAGCACAGATCTGTATCAAGTGAGCCTGGATGCCCAGAGAAATGAATATTCTGCTTTATCCTTGCTCCAGAACACATCTGACTTCTGTCAGCTGCAGGAGAACAGACTGCACCTGACCTGGCATTAAGCTAAGTTTTTACAAACAGATGATACTTGATTTAGCATAACCTCATCAGAGACAAAGTTACTCTTTCAAAAAAGTTCATAAATATGATCTGGGAGAGAACATTTCTATGAGTTCAGCAGAATGTCTTATTGGGACTCAGCATTTCTGGGCTGTGCTCACTGGAAGCAGAGTTAATATCCCATGGAAGTGCAATCTGAGTCCTTCAGACAGGCAAGGCTACACCCACTGCTAAATTACAGAGATTTAGAAATTAACTCTTCTGTCTGTGCAGAAATACAGCAGGGCAAAGAAAGTAAGGGATCCTTTTCTCAAGCTTTGCAGATGCATAAAAACAGTGAAGAGATTTAAAATAAGTTTTAAGAAAAGGTAGAGAGTAACTGTATTGGCATTATATCCAATTTAGGCGACAATTAATGCTGGACAGAAGCTTTTTAAATACTTCTAACCATTATTAGGCACAAACTGCTTCTTTCCTCAACATCAGTTACATGCTATTTTTAATCTCTATATTAAATATTTTCTGATTTTCCTATTGTACCTACAACATTTATTAGGATAGCCATTTATAGTTAGCAACATAATTTATGTTTTTTGTGCTAAGACTGTGAAAATGTAGAAGTGTTTACTGCAGCTGCTGTGCCTTGCACGTCCTCATAGTATGCTGATTTACTGTGTAATTTTTCTCAGAAGATCCCTGTCCTGGTTTGGGACAAATTTGGGAGAAAACCCCTGTAGAGGATCCCTCTAAGGAAGCAAGCCCAAGTGGCCCCTCCCTCCAACTGGTTCGGTAAAAAAAAAAACCTCTTTGGAGAAAAGTGGAAAAAACTATTTTACTAAACAAATGAAGTGCATACAAGTATAAAGAATGAATAATATGAAACAATAAAACCTCTCCTTCTGAAGTGAGATGGCAAATTGAGAAAGTCCTTGCCGTGGGTGTAGCTCGGCTCTCTCTTGGACTCTCCTCAGTCCCAGTCCCTCCGGCGCTGCTGGAAAATGCCGAGGTCCAGGCCCCGGTGGGCCGCAGGTGCAGCCCCCAGTGCTCCCCTGGGTTTTCAGTCCAGAGCAGGTTTAAATAGTTCCAAGAAAAAGAAAAAAAACAGTCCAGGGAACTTCTCTGCCCTAGCTAGCTGAAACTAACTAAAAGCAAAAAGATCTGCCCTGCAGTCTCTCCAAGCCTCCGCCGAACACCCCGTCTGCAGAAGAATGTGGAGGAGTCAGGCAGTTTTCTCAAAACAAACTCCGCGCTTCTCCTTGCTCTTAGAACCAGTCTTAAAGGCACAGGACTCAATATACAGCACAAACAGAACAGACGACTGGGGATACAAGCATCATAAAGTTACCCTAGGACAATCCCTTAGCATAAAAGCAAGCAATTTTGCACCCTACCTATGTCATGTTTTGTTGAATCCACATCAAGATGCCAATGCCCTGCAGCACCTGGAAATGTGCACTGATCTTCTGCAACACCAGTTGGAGCTCTTCAAAATTAAAATTGATTTTTCTCAAAGTGGCATGTGAAGGTACAAAGTGTACCCAGTGCTCCATAGCTCAAATGAGTGTAACAATACCAGTCTCAGTCATTGAAGAAGCAGTAACTTTTTAAGTATTTGCAAGCAACAGTGCAAGAAAAAACAGAGTGCAGTGAAGAATTTATCTTGCAAAATGCTAGGCAGTCAAGTTGTTTTACTGCTGCTGCAGGCTATTGTCAGAGCTGCTAAGTAAATGGTAGGAATAGATTTCTTTAATTGGAAAGAGCTGGGATACCATGGCAATGTGTTTTTTTATAGTACCCCTACACAAACAGATAAACCAGGAACTCTAAACTCAGATTTTATCATGGCATGATTTGAACCCTGTTCTGTGACTGGCTGTGAAAGGCTCAAATCCTCCCATTTGAACACTGAAATTGCCTCTCCTGGTTCTCCCCACCACATAATCTTGGCTGGGAGGCTGAAGGGAAGGCAGGTAGAAGTTAGAATGTGCCTTTGCACACAGAGACCAACCCAGACTGGCACTTGCTCATCCCTCCTCAGGGATTCCCTGGAAACTCTGCGCTTCCCCAGGCAGCAGCACAGGATGTCCTGGAGAGGACAATGACCAAGGCAGTGACACCAGTGTCGCCCCCTGCTGCTCTGCCAGGCCATGGTGCTTCCCCAGCACGGAGATCCAAGGAATGCCCTCAGGTGGGGTCTCACCTGCTGAGTCCCTGACCCGTCAGCCAAGAAAAAAATAAGAAGCTTAAAGATAAAATATTATTTAACACATCTGTGACTCTTTCTGGATTTGCACAGTTTCACTGGAAAGTGTATGAGCAACAAAGTTTTTACTGTTACAATGTCCCGAAATAAACGCCTGAATATTAAAACAATTAATGTTTCTACCTGCATTGGTTCCTGCAGAGTCCAGGGCTTTAAAAAGCCTGTTTACTTCTCATTAAATGTGTGTAACTATAGGCGAATTTTCACAAGCCTAAGGAGTGGTGGCACCTTAGTGAATAAAAGAATTTTGACATTGCAACACCTGAGATAACAGATCTTTGCAGTTACAAGTGAAAAGTGACCTTTGCTTTTTTAGTTCCTATTTTTTTCTCATGGAATGTGGTATTTCTGTCTTTTTTCTCCTACTTGCAAAGAGGGATTGTAAAAAGTTAGGGTTTGCCTTTCTAGAATAGTTCTTAGAAGGCCATTCAAGGTGAACAGGTGCAGATGCTTGGCATTTTTTAAATTCAAACATAAACAAGGAAGCATATCTGAGGTCTATAATATCCTGGATAAAATTCCAGCACTGAGGAAAGGACTTGGGGCTGCTGTGGTCGGGGAGTTGAACATGAGCCAGTGGTCAGCTGCTCTTGAATCAAGTTAGAGGAACAACTATTCCTCTCTCACAGCACTCCACAGACCAATATCCAAATGTGTTTTCTTCCCTTTGCATTCATCTGATGGCAGTAGTAGATGCTCACTCAGGATCTGTGCTCAGTAACAGAGGGAATGGTTTCTCACCAACCTCACGTGTTCAAAACTGGTTGTAAAATACTGAGAGTTAAGTGGAAAATTTGTATGAAATCTGAGATCAGTGTCAGTCTTACAGACAGGAAAACTGCATAAACTGAGCCTAACTTGGGAGGCTCAGGCTGTGTTAACGCCAAGTTTGTGCTGCTCTGACAAAATTGTATGGAAATGAGTGTTAGTAAATTACAAAGATGATTTCAGCTAAGATTTCATTTCTTTAAAACTTTAATGGCAAGTGTAGCTTTTAAAGAAAAGATTATGCTAATTATATCTCTTGCTTGCAGTTGTTTACCTTTTTAAATGATGCAGCTTCTGATAATGACAATTTCAGTTGTGGCTGTTGGAGAGAATGGCTCCATTTGTGGGTGTGATTCCTAGCATCCTTCAGGCTGTAATGCCAAACAGTTTCTGATTCTGTTCACAGAAAGAGTAAATGAGGATTAGATTTCAGTACTTTGCCCATGCTCTGGCTGTGATTAGTGCTAATTGAACAGAGTTCAAGGGGGTTCATGGGAGTGGAGGGAATTCTGTCACATTCCCAGGCTCAGATCCCTTGGATGGGGAGCACTGCCTTGGAAAAGGACCTGCTGTGGCAATACCCAGGTGTTCCTGCATCCCAAATGCAGAGATATTAATAGACTGCTTCACTTTTACTAAAAAGAGAGCAGGTAACACTGTCTTACTCTTGAATTATGGCTTGTTAGGCCTATTTCTTAATGTGAATAATGAGACATCACTGCTCAAAGCACGGGACATTCATCAGCAGAACCATGTGCCCTTAGCACAGGTGTTGAGGGAATTCCAGAACATCACAACCCAAAGCTCTACTGTTTCTATGAGGGTCTGAAATGACAAATCACCAAAGAAGAGAAACAATTACAGTCTTGAAATAGGAATTAATTGGTGTATATTTAGTGAGATGTGTTTCCCTCTGAAGTTGCAAGGATTTCATAAACCTGTAAGTGTAGGGCATGTGACTGTAGAGGTAAATATGAACACAGGAAAAGCTAGATGGTGAGAAATAATTCAGATTTAAACATTTTCCAGTGCAGAATGTGAGACAACAGGAAAATAATCTTTCTTGAAGATAGAAACTATCTTTGGTCAGGGTTTTCTTAATAGACGAAACATGTTCTGAATTTTGAGTTAACAATTTAGAGAGAGAGAGAGCTGACTGACAGTCATGTAGAATGCTGACCAAGGGCATTTTCTATATATAATTCAAAAATAATACAACTTACTTCTCAGCATCTCTGTAATTAGAGCATGAAAGATCAGTTCTCAAAAACAGTCACTAATTACAAAACATAGCCAAAGAAATAACCATCCACAGAGAACAGTACTGATAAAACTGAGAAGCAGACCAGGTAAGCCAAAGACCCTGAGGACAAAAGCCCTCAAAGTTCTGAGACAAATGGAAAACAGTCTGAAAAGCAAACAGAGGCAGGGAGTCTCGGTCCCTAAAATGTAAAGATGGCTGTGAAATTATGTGATTAATTAGAAATAATACAAGCAGATCTTATTACTTTTGGTAACATCTGCACATCTCAGAACTTTTTTTGATCAAATATCATACTTTCACATTTGTTTCTTGTTTTACCAGGAATCATGAGTGACTTGTTTTCTGCCTAGTTCTGTTAATTTTTTATCTTCCTTTTCTTCCCCAGCCTTGATTGACTGTCTTGCTCTGTTATTTCATCTTTTCTTTCATGTATACTGTAAATTCTCTGGAGTATTTGTTTCTTTGTTATAGGTCTGCAGAGAGCCCTGGAGAATCCAGCCACGATCTAAAAATGAGGGGATCTAAGTGATAGCATACAAATAAATGAAAAAATGTGTTTATTGCACTTACATCCCAACATAAGTAGATGATTAATGGATATTAAACACTGATTTTATTAATTTAGAAAAAAAAATAAAAAGGAAAATCTTGTTGGTAAGTGTCCTGGTTTGGGACAAATTTGGGAGAAAACCCCTGTATAGGATCCCTCTAAGGAAGCAAACCCAAGTGGCCCCTCCCTCCAACCGGTCCGGTAAAAAATACCTCTTTGGAGAAAAGTGGAACAAACTATTTTACTAAACAAATGAAGTGCATACAAGTATAAAGAATGAATAATATGAAACAATAAAACCTCTCCTTCTGGATTGAGATGGCAAATTGAGAAAGTTCTTGCCGTGGGTGTAGCTCAGCTCTCTCTCAGTCTCTCATCAGTCCCAGTCCCTCCGGCGCTGCTGGAAAATGCTGAGGTCCAGGCCCCGGTGGGCCGCAGGTGCAGCCCCCAGGGCTCCCCTGGGTTTTCAGTCCAGAGCAGGTTTAAACAGTTCCAAGAAAAAGGAAAAAAAACAGTCCAGGGAACTTCTCTGCCCTAGCTAGCTGACACTAACTAAAAGCAAAAAAAAGATCTCTGTCCTGCAGTCTCTCCAAGCCTCTGCCGAACACCCCATCTGCAGAAGAACGTGGAGGAGTCAGGCAGTTTTCTCAAAACAAACTCCGCGCTTCTCCTTGCTCTTAGAACCAGTCTTAAAGGCACAGGACTCAATATACAGCACAAACAGAACAGACGATTGGGGATACAAGCATCATAAAGTTACCCTAGGACAGTAAGCAAGTCTTGTAAAAAATATTTCTACACAATCTGTGGTAGCCATCTTCAGAAAAACTTCCTGGTTCTGCCTTCAAAAGCAGAGCTATTCTAAAAGAATGAAAAATTAGGGAAAAAAAAAAGAAGCTAATAATCTGTCCTGTCTATCAAAAGGAGGCCTATGAATTATGCAGTGCTTTAGTGCCCTGACCACGATGGAAGATAGAAGATTGACTCTGGAATTGAAATTAAAGAGGTGTTGCGATATCTGACAGAAACCCCCCTGTTTTTCATGGACCCAATTCATTCAGAACTGGCCATTATTAAATGGACATTCAAACCAGAATGCAGCATTTCTGTAAAACGTTCTGGGGCTGCAGAGGAGCTGCTAGTGGAGAGAACTGAGTCATATCGTTCTCACCACAGTGGTGACTCCTAGCTAGTTTTGTGAAGAGCCAGAGCCTGGCTGGACACCAGGACAGGGACTGACCTATCCTGTCATCCTCCCGGGGCTGCAACAGAGCAGCGTTTTGATCTCTACACACAGCCACTCCTATTTGTCACACAGAGAACACAGTTTTAATAACTGCTGTTCCATCCAACAGATCCCAGCCTGTTCTCAGAACTCAGCTGAAACACAAAGCTTTGGCCAACATCACATCACTGTGGTTTTGTCTCCCATTTAAGAACATTTTTGCTTCCTGCATTCCTAAACATGATTCAACCCCAGGAAAAAAATATACAAAACCCCCAAAAAACCAAAAACCAACAAAAAAAAAAAAAAAAAAAAACAAAAAACCCCCAAAAAACTCCAAAAAAACCAAACCTGGAATTTGTAAAAGATGAAATTAAAAAAAAAAAAAAAATAGGCAGCAATATGAAGACTGAAGTGCAAGTGCAGCTACACCACTGTCTTTGTGAGGTAGAGACTGGTTCTCCTCCACCACAGTGAAGATCATTCCAGGGCTTCCTCCAAAAGCCATCAGTGTCCCAGCCCAACCCAGTGGGAGGATTCCTGTGAAATGTGATGTTTGCTGGATAACTTTGATTGCTGTTTGAGGAGAATGTTTGAGAATGGCTGATACTGTGCCAAAATAGTGCTGGAAGAGCTCTCAAATGTGACATTTTATTTTTCATATCCATGCTGTTACTTCTGTGTGTTTCTAAACCTGACCTCCAAATTTATCCCCTTAAGAATTTCTAAACTAATGGCAGTCCATTAAGAATAATTTATTCTTAATTTATTTTAATTTATTCATCAAGATGGTATCAGCTAGGATATGACAGTGGGGAAGGGAAGCAGAAACAGGGCAGGATGAGGAAAGATGTAGGAGAATCAGAATAGGCTGCACAGTTGTCAGAACAGAAGGAAAACACTACTAATAAAACAAAATTAAAAATGATAATTAAAAGCCGATAAAATAATACAGTAAAGGAACCTCATATATAATGTCAGGTCTGTATAGTAATTATAGCGTCAAAAACAGGAGTGGAAGCAAACAGCACTACAGTTGGAAAAATAATACAAAAAATAAAGTGAACTATAAAACTGTGATTGAAGGGTACACAGCAATAAGCACAAAATTATGGAGACCATAACATACATTTAGGCCAAAAGCACTTGAGAAAATCTTCAGTAATTCAGAGGCAGCGAAAGGAAAAATGTCATGTTATTTACATAAAAGTGTTGAATGAAATATCAAATGAGAGGAATATGGAGTAAAAATATTTTTGCAGGAAATAAACAAAGATGAAGAATGAAGATAAATAATGAGTTCTGTATAAATAAGGAATAAATTAATAGAATTCTATTACAAAACAGAAAACTGAACAATGCCTCAGAAATCAACAGAAATAAACTACAGTGTATTGTTAGCAGAGAGAAAATTCTTAGGGTCACAAAGAATTAAAGAGCTACTAAAAATTAAATATGGTACCATTGTCTGTGGAAACAACTAATTAATTGCAGACTGACAAAAATGATGGCATTGTAGCTTTGTTGTACTTCATCTCCCCAATTAGTAAATTGGGTAAAATAAATTAGTAAAATAAAGTCTTTTGGCTGTCAAGAACAACTCCCTTGCTCACCTTCAGTTAGTCACGACGAGTTCAGCTCCCAGGTAGGCTTAAGGTGAGTATGGGGAGCCAGGATTGCACACCTTCATTCCTAGACAAATTGAATCAAAAGTGGTTAAATGTGACTGTTACCTGCTCAAGTTCTGTGTAAAGCTAATCTGTTAAATATCTGTTAAATACAGATTTAAAAAAAAGGTATAAGTTTGAGAAAAATCCTTCAGGGTTTTTTTGGTTGGGTTTTTTTTGTTTTTGTTTTTTTTTTTTAGAAATTGGCCACTTACAACAGAGTCAAAAATTTCTAAGTCCCAGGACTTTGGAAATTGATTCTGTTTCTGTCTGGGTAGATTTCAACAGCTATCAAGAGAAGACAGAAACTAATTCAGCTCTAGTTCTTCATGTCTCTCTTACAGGTCTGTCCTCTGGGCTGTGTCTGTGTTGTAGTGCACTAAATAGTTCATTTTTGTTATTATATTGCACTGGGTGGATTATCATATTTGCACACAAAAATAGTTTTATTATATTTTGCACATGGTATGTTTTGTACCCCCTCTGGGTTCTGGTGTTGGTATCCTAGAGTCGATCCCTCCCTACGCCCACCCCTCCAGGTTGTTTCCCATTGGTTGTGGTTCCTCTCCCTGCCCCTTTCCCCCCGGGTTTAAAAATCCCTGCCATAAGTTTCTCCCTCTTTCTGTTCCTCCTGGAGTTTGCATTCTACAATAAAGCTGTGGGGAAGAAAAAGAGCACCTCTGTCTTTTACCTTCTGTCCATTATCAGGGTAACGCACCAGGGTCTGGAGCTAGCCAAGATTTGACCCCGAGAGCGAGGTACCCTGATAGAGCACCACGAGCTGTGCGGCAATGAGCTGTCACTTGCTAGTGATACCAATTGTTATTTATTGCATTATTGTCACTGCAGGACTGGTGCCTCTCCATTTGCCAGTCAATATTGAAGTTTGGGGAAGAAACTTGGGGTTGCTCAATTAGGTGAAAAGAGGAACATGATTATGGATGCCTAAAATGCATTGATTGCTTTATGTGCCATCAGTCACTTCTACGCTGGTTTTTGAGGCTGCATGGACTAGCTTGAGCAGTGTGAAACCAAATATTTAAACTCTTCCACTAATATTTATAGACAAAGTGTCATTTTTTTCACAATATTGATTCATTTTCACCTATATTTACATGTATCATTGTGGTGGTGTGCGTTTGTTTTATCTATTTAATGTAATTTATATTGAGTTTTCTGTAATGGTTTGTTCCTTGTATCCCCCTGTTTTTAGTATTGATTGTAACCTGTCTGCCCGGAGTTAGAGAAAGTCCGTTATATGTCAGTCATCTCTTCCCCCTTTTATACCTAATTGTCAATCTCCTCTCTCTCCCCTTGGGCACCCTGTCTGTCACCCCAGGACCCTTCCCTGGATTCTAGAAAGCTCCAGGGAGGGGGTCGAGTGATAGGCTGGGGCCCTGGCAATCCCCTCTCTTCGTTTTTTGGTTGGCCCCCAGTTATTAGGTTTATACCCCCAGTTATACCCCTCATTATTGTAATTGGCTGACCGGTTGTCCCCACCCCGGTCCCCTCCCCTGTTTTTAAGCTCGTGCACACCTGCTCCCGGGGCTCTTCTGGGCAGGGGGTCAGAGAGTGCCGAGCTCCGTGCTCCCCCTCCCTGCAATAAACACCGTTATACCCTGCCTAGAGGAGTCGCCCTTTCTTTGGCCGCCGCGGTTGCATTCTCCATCGATCCGCTCATCGCCGGTGTGGGGGGAATTGAGAACCCACGGGGAGGAGGCGGCTCGCCCGACTTGCTGCCCCGACCCATCCACGTTGCTGCAGTGCATAAACTGAGCTGGCCTGTGGCTGCGCTGGCAAGTGCGAGGATGGACACTGCATCATATCATAAGTATCCCCAAAGCATAAAATTCCCAGATGTGTTCAGCTGTGGGGGTATCAAAATAGAAACACTTTTCTTAGATCTTCAGTTGCTACTGACAGTGAGTTCTTTCAGTGACAGGGGAGGATACAGACAGGAGTTCCAAAATAAGCTTTGAGTTTCCTCCTTACCAAGATCTGTGACTTTCAGAGCAAGGTGAGAGTTCTGCTCAGTAGACTGTAATTTTGGCTTGCGAGATACAGAGATGCAAGCTGTGTTACGAAGCATCTAGTTAACAAAAAACCATCTCAAATGACAATGATGGTTACCCAGAAAAGGCAAATCACGCTCATTTATGCTGGAATGGGTGGATTTAAATGCCCCCAAATTCTATTTATTTTAACAAAGAAACAAGTATTTGGAATTTAAAAAACAAAGCAAAACAAAACAAACACAAAAAAACTCCAAAATCAACTGAAAAAAAAAACAAAAAAAAAAAACAAAAAAAGCAAACCCAATAAATTTGTCTCCTTGGCTTCCTTTCAAACAAAATAATAGCTATTTTTTCACAGAGGTATTGTGTTTACTAAGAAATCTGCTCCTAGGGTAAGCTATTATTACTTCAGCAGTCTCCAGGCTCCAAAAGGAATAAAAATAGTTTCAGAAATGCAAGGCATCCCTGGAATGGATGATGAATTTGTGCCACTCACAGCACCTTGGTGGCTGTTTGCTTTTCATCAGCAGCTGAAGAGGCTCAGAGCCACTTGGAAGCAGGGCCAGGCTGAGGCAAGAGAGGCAAACCTGGGAGTGGGGAACATCTATTATTCATCTGCAATAATTTGTGGCCTGGCAAGAGCTGTTGTATCCAATCCTGAGAGTATTTTACATTGAGTTAAGGAATCTACAAGGGAAAACTGGTAAAAAAAAATATTTGTTCCTGTTCTAGAAATAAGCCAAGGTCCTCACTGGAAATCCACCCTCTCTGATAACCTGAGTTCAACAAGCAGTGGTCAGCATCTCCCTAAAAGCTGGAAAATGGAATGTTGAAGTTATGGCAAAGGTCAGATTGTGCAGGAGAAGCAGCAGAAGAAATGAAAGGCAGAGGCTCCGATTCACTGCAGGGTCTGGAGCATCCTGAAAGGTCTTCCACAATCCCAAAAAAATGGGAGGGGAGAACACAGGTAAGGTGTGGGGCAAGAAAACAAAGAATGCTCAGTAATAAGAGAACAAAGACTGCATGGTTAAGAAGAAGGAATAAGGACTATTCAGTCAAGGCAGGAGAGGTCTGACACAATCCCCTGTCACCGAGACACACAAAGAAATCACACACAGACAAGAGATTTCTGCAGCGGTTCTTCTGATCCAGCTCCCAGCTGAAAGGGCGGAGAGAAGAGACCCCTTTGTTTATTCTTTTACTTTTTATACATTTGTGGGTCTAGCAGAAGATTGGCTTTTTGGGGTTTCCACCCCTCAGCCTCAGTGGCCAGACGAATTGTCAGTTACAATTGTTTTCAGGTTAGAAATATGCAAACAAAAGACAGAGAATGAAAAACAAAGGATTTGTTTATATTACTTCTGTGGGAAAGGTAGAAAAACTACTCTAATATTCTACAGTAACTAAAAGATCTGACTCCATTTATGAAAATCAAAAGGCTAATAAAAAACTCAGAAAAACCAGGGTAACAATCCCCAGCTCACCTCCAGCACAGCAAAGTCATATTTATTGGGGCAGACTGAGAACAACACCACACAAGTTGCTGTTATGACTTGAAATGGCCTAAATTTTTTTGAACTGCAATGGATCTTTGGAATCACGGCTTGGACAATCCCTGCATTTCAGCTGAGCAGCATCTCCAGCACAGAAGCTGAACCTTGTCCCATCGACAGCACAAATACAGCAAATGCAACCACTGCATCTGTTTCTGGCTTTGTGCTGGCATCCTAAAAATCTGGCTACCAAAGGAAGGTTTTCTTAACAAATGGAATTTGTGTGCTGGTTAATGCACTTGGGAACAGGCAGAATTTCTACTTCATCTAGTGAAGCAGAAAGGAGCAAACCAATCTCAGTTTTTCTTTTCTGTGTCATAAGGCTAAAAATAGCACAAATACTGTTCATAATAAAAATCTGCATTTATTGATTTTGAGAGTGGTGTGATGGTAACTAAATTTAAAAGTTTTGTTCATAAACACTGACTTGTCAAGTAAGAGAACAAATCTTTTTAAAGAAATTAATCACTCTCAAAATTTTAAAGTCTAATAAAATAAAATCTCATTTCACTGTTACTTCAACCCCTTATTATGAACTACAATTTATACTATATTACAAATCCTCCTAAAGGTAATAAATTTGATGCTGAAAATATTAATACAAAATCTAATTACATTTAATTTGATTGAATTAGAATGGATTTTTTTCCCTGTAATCTCATTTAATGCCAAACATTTGCAAAACGCCAAAATTATTAACAAGGCCTAAAAATCCCACATCTAAAGTTATAGACTTGAGTAAATGTCTACCTTCCTCTCCACCACAGGAGATGAGAATGGAAATCTTGTGTTCTGGGACAAATTCTGCCACAGGCAGACACTTTCTTTGCTCTGCTGACCTCAGTCTGTGTTCTTGGGATCCACAGTTTTAAAGGCAGACAAGAAACGGGGCACAGGGAGCGCAGAGTATTTCTACAAGTCACTATTTCTCTGAAAACGTACAGGAATCTCACTGCTATTTCTCTGCAAATGAAAAAGAATCTCACTGCTTGTCTCATCACATTTACCCTGAAAGATTTCCTGATTCGCAGGAGTGAAATTTTTCCTTTTCAGGAAAGGAACTTTGTTCTGGCATGAGCCTGGGTCAGGTGTCCCACTCATTGCTGATATCCCTGATCCTAATTTATGTGGAATGGGACAGTCATGCTCTGCACTGCCCAGCTAAGGAGTTAAATCTTCCACCTGATGGAGAAAATCTGCTTTGAACCAGCTCCTCTTGTGTGTTTTTCACAGGGTGTAATTTAAGCAAGCTGAAAACCCCAGGTACTCAAACTCAATGCTTTCAACAGGAGGGACTTTTTCAATGCTGTTTTTTCTCTCTTTTTCCCACAGAGCTGGCTCTGTGAGCTCTCTGATTATTCTCCACACAGATTCCTCTGAAGAGATGTGATGCTCCCTTCTTGAAGCGCTTTGCTAATCATGCCTTCAGACTTCACTTGCTCGAGGGGAGAAACCATGCCAGGGAAAGGAACTTGCCTCATGCCAAAACTTCCTGCACAGGTCCCAGCAGTGGGATGAGATGGCACCAATTATTATTCCCTGTTGTTGATCTCCAGGCAGCTTTTCCAGCTGCCAATTCCTTGTCCCTCTGCAGGTCTAGGGGTTTTGTTTGCTTTGAATGAAAGACTGGGTGATGCATCTTGGACATCTCCAAGACTGGGTGAAGCATCTTGGACAGAACTTTCTGAGCAAAGCTCTCCTTTCCTTGCCTTTCTTCCCATCTTGGTGTGCTGTAGAACTGGCTTTAAAACATCCCCACAACCCAGGGATTAAAAGAAAAGAAAATTTCATTCTGAGAAAAAACAGCCACCATTTATATGTGTCCTAGGGTGACTGTGTATCCCCCAATCGTCTATTGGGTGCAAAGGGGAGGGGAAGCACCATTTGTTTTTCCCCAGGAAAACTCTGCTCCTCGGAATGACCTTGAAGTGGGGGAGTTGGAACACTGCAAGACGAAAGAAGCTCTGTTGTTTTTTTTCCCCAGCAGTTAGTTAGTTAGTTAGTTTAGTGCTAGCGTAGTTAGACGCTGTAGAATAGCTGAAGCTTTTTGCCTTTTTTTTTTCCCTCTTTTTTTTCCTTCCTTTTTTTTCTTTTTTGCCCTCTCCTCGGAACTGTTCCAACCTCTCCGGACTAAGGACCTGGGGGAAGCACCGGGGGCCTCCACAGGGGACCCACCCCACCAAAACCAGCCCTGCACATCTCCTTTTCTCCCAGCGCCAGCAGAGACAGAGTGGCAGAGCACAGTGACTATCTTCAAGAGGAGACTTTCTTTCTTTAAGTTTGTTATCCCTCCGTAAGCGGCATGAAGCTCTTGTCATCGGGTATTGTGCTGGGAGTGCTTTGCCTGTTTAATAAACAGGTTTTTTCCACTTCTCTCTGAGGAAGTCTTTTCCCGAACCGGTTGGGGGAGGGGAGGGGGGCCCCGTGGGAGGGTTTCTCCCAAAATCTGCCTGAAACCACAACAATATGCTATCTATAAAAATGAGTTCTACACAGGAAATATTTAGGCAGATTTTTAAAATTAACACCTTAGGCTTTCTAAGATTGATTCACTTCAGTGACAGTATATTATGGTTTTCACTTGATTTTTTTCTTTTTTTTGTGCTGTGAAATAAGCTTGGTTTATGTAGTAAAAACATTATGATTTCACATTTAGCAGCATAGAAATTGCCTTCTGTTCAAATTCATGCTTCTCCCTAAGATTCCAATGCCTTCCAGTGAGCAGTAGTTTATTATCAGAACAAAAAAATGCATCCTGTGAGCAAACTGAGCCTTGCCATCACAAGCTGGGATGAGTTTGTATTGACAAGATGTCAGGACCTAAAGAAATTTTAGGTTTGCATTTGGTGTTTACTAAATCAAATTGTGGCAATCAGCTGAGATCATATCTAAATGATTTTACACAGCTTTGTTCAGTGATTATTAGAATTTTGCAACTTGAATTTACATGTGACCAACGTCCAGGAAACCAGTCTTAAAGTACTTGCACAAAAAACCTCAATTCCATTGCTCAAGGTAGTGTTTGTTGTGTATACAAAATTAAATTCTGAATGTGTTAACAAGGTTATATCACATATTGAGTTTATTGCCAAAATGGAAAAATTCCAGTTAATATTTACTTTGGGTTAGAATGGAATTCAACATCAGTTTTGCATTTTGAAAAGAATGGGTAGAAATCTGAGAGAAATCTCAAAATCTTAATAATGTGGAGCTAATAAAAGGTTTCCATATTAATATTCAAGAGAGAATTCAACAATATTCAAATAGATCACAACACAAAATAAAAGCACACAGAAAGCTAGTTAAACCAAAATACCTTCTGAAAAGCAAATATTTCAACATTATCAACATTCAAATAAAAATATAAATATCTACAACATTTGCTTTAGCTTGATTTAGTTAGTTTTAAAAATGAGCATTCCTGTTTTCAGGGAATTGCTTTTTCTGTAAAGGACTTGGCCTTTTAGAAAAAGTTTTGAACAGTTCTGTGCAAAAGATTGACAGTTGTGCCTATATATTTGTGATTACAACTGTGATATATGTATATAAAATTGTGAATTCTATTGTATTTGAGTCAAATATGGAATCTTACTTAACCTACATAATTAAAAAATAGCTCCATCCCGAGGTTCCCCTCTTTGGATGGCATTTCTATAGTTACTATTTAACATTATTTCAGTTTTAAGAATGGCCTACAAACATTCTGCTTCACCGTTATGAATGAAAAAAATCCCTAAACCATAGCAGCTGATGAATGCTCAAAAGAAAGTTTGCTCTTTGTAATCTTTAAGACAAAAGGTAAAATTCAAATGACGTTTTCCAGCAACACAAACCCATTTCAGACTTTGGGAATCTTACCAGAAATCATGGCTCACATCTTCCTGCCCATTAAAAATAACATCCTATTTCCACAGACTTCAGAAGTAGCAGCATAATTTATTACAAGGGAAGCTAAATATAAAGCTTGTGCTAAACTCTGGTCATTAAAACTGCATTCTGGAAGTAAAGCCTTCCGAAGCTGGAGCTGTGCTTGGGAACCAGCAAAGAATGAGGAATCCAAACCTTTCAGAAATGTACTTGCCCTGGTGTCTGAAGGTGCCAGAGTCAGCATTCCCCAGACATTTGTTCCTCTGCATCACCACACGATGATGAGCAGCTCCTTCAGCACCTTCCCACAGGGATATTTGAGCATCCAGACATTTAAAAACAGATGGGAAAGGGGAGAGGCAAAAGTCTTAGTGTGACCAAAATAGTAATTTTTTTCTTAGGAGTTTCAGGAGTTCTGAACAATCTCTCTCCAGGTCTGACCTAATGGGCTGGAAATGGTCCCCAGCACTAGTCTGGGAAAAAAGTACATTTTTGGGCTGCATATTGGAATGCACAGTGAGGGGCTGGGATACTCTGAGGAGAAAAATCACAGCCTGAATGAGTTTGCATCTGAGGTTTGATTTATTTTCAATGTAACCTTTACATATTGCAAACTCTTCTGTAGGTGGCAAGAAGCTCGCTTAAGATTTTTTTTACTTGAAAGAAAAAGCCTTAAACCAAATACCAGCAAAGTGAATTCTTTGATTTATTTGGAGTAATGCTCTAGCAGTATAGAAGTGGTGTAAAGAATATGCTGCTTTTCTCAACTCATAATCTTTCACAGTATTTAAATGTTGTTTAACAACAAGCAAATAAAAGGAGCATTTAATATGAAAACAGCGACTGAACTGATAAACGTGATTCTGTAACTGAAGAATATTTTAACTCTTCTTTTTATTTGTCCATTTTCTCATCTACACCATGATGGCATTATGACCATCTTCAGTAGGGTGGGAATGGGAAAATGCAGCACAAGTGCATGAAAATTAAAATAATTAGCATGCACATGCTATATCTGCCATTCCTATATAAACCATATCCATTTTTGCTGTGTGCTGGCATTTATTTAGTGCTGAATATGCAGTTGCAAAAGTGGCCATTGCTAAAGTTCATCCTTTGGAGCATCCAAGCTTACTGATTGCCAGAGAGGTAAATGCAATAGCTTGACAAATCCCCCCAAACTGCTGAAAGAGTCTACTCAGCAACGTCTGAACATTGTTTCAATGTCACTTATGCAGATTTGCAAAAAAAAGGACCATGACAAGGGAGTGTGTTTCACTGCTTCCTCCCTCTAATTACATTCCATTAAAAAAAAAAAAAAATACATCAGCATCCATCTTTAAAGCATCAGTCCCTGGCTCAATCTTTAATCTGATTGGTTTGAAATCCCAAAGGTTTAAACTGAATCCTGTACTTTTGCAAAAGCAAAGCGCTGCCTGATTGCTGTATTAAACACAGATGCTGTTGACTTGCACAAAGATCCTGAAATCACGTTTTGCTTTCCTCATTCAAAAATTAGTGTGATCTTTAAACAGCTGCTTTGTTGAGTCCACAGGTAGCTGCACTTTATTTGGAGAGAAATAATTCCTGTATCCATATGTTTCCTTCCTTTCAAAGGCTTGGTGGAAATTAGGTAAACAAACAAAAAAATCTTACTTCAAACTGCAGTGTATAGGGCAGGCTCTGCTTCTGTAGAGATGCCAGAAAGAATTCTGTGAAGACCACATCAAGTCCAATAGCAGCATGAAGGTGGTAACTGGGGTCAGAAGTCTTTCCATTTACTTGGTGTTAAAGCCAACGGCGTTTGGCTGCGTTTAAATCCTGACATCTGGGGAAGAATCTGCAATACTGGGGCCTTCAGGTGGGAGTTCAGCTTTCCAATGTGCTCCCAGATGAGCACTGAAAATGTAGCAATGAATTGAAGTAAGACTTTTACCTGATTCACATCTGCATTACAAAAATAACAATAGCTCCCAGACTGTGAACAACAAGCATTTGAAGAAATGGGGTCAGGAATATTATCATCCTGAGTTAGAGAGTACCTTCTCTGTTTTTCTCAGCACGTTGCCACACGTGCTGCCAGATAGTATTTATTTCATTTTACACAAGTACAAAAGAGGCTCCTATCAAATCCCTGCACTTCAAGTTTCAGCTTCTACAGCATTAGATTTTGTTTCTTGCATTACCTATTTGCAATTTTTGCTTGATTTGATTCTTATAGTTGTTCCTTGTCAGAAGGCTATAAAAATCTCTTCAGTTTGTGATATGGGCAAAAAACCCTTTGATGCCTCTGATGTTCAATCCCATTGTCACCGTGAAACACAAAGAAATCACACGAAGACAAGAGATTTCTGCAGAGGTTCTTCTGATCCAGCTTCCAGCTGAAAGGGCGGAGAGAAGAGACCTCTTTGTTTATTCTTTTACTTTTATACATTTTTGGGTCTAGCAGAAGATTGGCTTTTTGGGGTTTCCACCCCTCAGCCTCAGTGGCCAGACGAATTGTCAGTTACAATTGTTTTCAGGTTAGAAATATGCAAACAAAGGACAAAGAATGAAAAACAAAGGATTTGTTTATATTACTTCTGTGGGAAAGGTAGAAAAACTGCTCTAATATTCTACAGTAACTAAAAGATCTGACTCCATTTATGAAAATCAAAAGGCTAATAAAGAAACTCAGAAAACCCAGGGTAACATCCCATCTTAATTCATGTGATGTTAGAAGGTTTAATGTCAGTGCCCACATGCCACATCTCAGAACCAGATCACACTTTGGCAGGATTGGCAGGCTCAGCTTAGCAGAGTCCTGGATTGACAGACTGCAATGGGTCTGGGAGATACTCCTGGGGAAAGCTGATTCATCTTTTATCATGGTAGGAATATTCATGCTTCAGTTATCTCATATGGAAAACCAGCATTTTCAAATCAAAGGAACAGCTATGAAATCAGATTTTTCTTGGAGTCACTGCTCTGTATGTAAGAATCGTTTTTACCTGAGCCAGTGCTCTAAAGAACAGGGACTGTGTCCATCCAGCATTTCTGGGTCCCAGATGTGTGAAAACAGAATATGGAAAGGTGGGTGCAGACTTCTGTGTAATTACTGGTATAATAAAATATACACAGCTTTAATAATCTAATACATCCTCACCATCAGCACGTTTCACTGCAGACAAACTCGTCAGTGGTCTTTGTTGCCTTCACTAGGAGGTCAAAAGAACAGAATTTCTTAAACTCCAGCTCTTCAGACAGAAGGGTTCAAAGGCAGGACAGCTGGAAAGGGAGACATTACAAGATCTGGTCTGATGGATCAAGATAAACCAGAAAGTGCCAATGTAAAATATCTTTAAAGTTAAGAGAAAAGTATTTTAATATTTTTTTTTTCTGTATCTTTTCTACAAGGAATGAAGTGATGTAACAGAAAAGGTATGGAAATTCAGAAGAGAGCCCATGCATCATGGCTCACATGATTCCTGCTCAGTGTTACCTGGTGGGCTCCCGAGCCAGGCAGTGCTCCTGTGTAGTAGTTTTAGTGTTTATTAGAATTATTGATTCTTTTTTTTCTACTGTGAGATATGATTAGGAGAAAAGCAAAGCAGGCTCTAACTTAAGGGGTATAAAGATAGGTTTATTAATACACACTAAAAATAAAGAATCAAATGAAACTTTCAAAACACCCTTCCCTTCCCTTATTAACTGTTAACTTTCTTACAAACAATGCAGAGGCAAACCTTAGAACTTTAGGTCAGTACTACTGTTGGGGTTTAAGTCTCCTGTAGAATTTTTTCCCCCCTCCCAAGTTGCTAGGAGACTAAGTGCTGAGTGCTTAACGTGGACAAAAGAACTGATAACTTAGTTTTGGGGGAGGGAAAAAAAGCTCCCGGAGAGAGCGGAGGGTGGGGGGATCTCGTGGCTTTTGCTTTTCTTCTTCCGGGGGGGAGCACCGATCGGGCCACGGCTGGCTGCTGCAGTCCACGGGTAACGAAGGAGTCTGGTCCTGGGAATTCTATCATCTGTTGGAGTGCCCAGGAATTCGGAGTTTCTTCGCTGTCCTGCTGGATTTTGGGTGAGACCGGGTCCCGCCGCTGCGGCTTCTCCGGCACTGCCACCTCTGCCTGCCGAGGACACCCCCTGCCTGCGGAGGACAGTCCACCGCGCCCGGCTTCCGGCCATCAGCGCCGGAGCTTCCACCATTTGCCCTCGGGGTTCTTGGTTCTGTTCTACTATTGTTATAATTGCTGTTGTTGTTTGTCTGTCCTGTTATATTTACTAGTAAAGGACTGTTATTCCTTTTCCCCATAGCTCTGACTGAAAAGTTTTATTTTTAACCTTCCAAATTATAATAACACGGAGGGAAGGATTCAAATTCTTCATTTCCTAGAGAGGCCTGCCTCTCCATAGCAGACACCTGTCTTTTCAAAACTGAGACAACTACTTATAAAATAGTCTTTCACTCAGTCTTTTAAGAGAGAGATGTTTTTCCTTATTTTTTTCTGGTAACTTTCCACAAGAGAAATAACCTGCTTGTGGCCTTCACTTCTCACAAAAGCAGCCCACCCAGGAACTTCTGCAGTTGTGGACCTTCTATATTACGTAGCTTTTCCTGTGACTACATATAGGCCGCAGACTTACACATATTGGGGTGTCACATTTTAAAGATGCACAACTCAAAGGCAAAGGATTTTTCATCTCAACGAACAGAGATATTTTCTTAATTCTTCACTAGCGCAGAAGGATTCTTCTTATCTTTCTCTGTTCAAATATCATATAAGATCACTAAATTACAACTTCTAGTTTAATATTCACTTAGTAAATCACAGATAATTTTGCTCAAAGAAATCCACAAATCATCTCCCTAATTCATATTGTCCACAATTTAAAGGAATACTTTAGCATATTCATGTTACAGTTTGTTACCACAACTCATAGGAAATTTCAGCCTAGAACTAAGGCAACTTGTCATCTCTTCCACCTCAGGGGTCACTTTTCTTTTAGTGACTTAGATATGTTCATATTGTTTCTTTACATATCTCCAATTTAGCCTTTTCTTTCTTTCTCTGAGAAGGGTTAGAACTTTAAAAGCTTCATCTGTGTCAGGAAAGAGTTAAATTTGCTCAGGCCTGCGGTGGTCACATGATCTCTGCCGAGCTGCAGCTCTAGTGGCAGGGCTGGAGAGACGAAAAGCCATGCTCGTGGGGGAGGCTGGTGGATGTTTTCCCTTCCACCCCTCGGTCTCAGTTAGGGTGGCTCAGCTTTGAGTTGCTTTGAAGCTGCAGGCTTTTTTTTTTCTCTGCTGCCAGTTACTACTAAGCCTGGCCATGGCTTGGCCCCCTCCGCCACGGCCCTGGGCATGCAGCCAGCACTGCCGAGCTGCAGCCTCCCGTATCCTCTGCCGGCAGCCGGGGGAAAGGGGGCTCAGCTGACCCGGGCCGCTCCCCATGCAGGCAGCCGCCCCCTGAGGCCTGCCCGGGCCCGGCCCAGCCGCCCAGAGGGCAGCGGGGCCTGAGCCAGGCGCCTGTGCTGCTCGCGATGTTACCTTGTGGCTAGCCTGGAAGGAAGAGAGCTCCCCGGGTTTCCCGGGCTGATTTTATGATTGTGTGACCCAGAGGTGTATCCCTATATTTAATTGGCTACTCTGGCCATCCATCTTGAAAGCCATTCACCAATTGGCTTTTACTATCTTTGCTAAACTAACACATCCTGACACAACCAACCACGGAAAATGAGAGGTCTCCACACTCCACTGTGTGGGACTGCCACCATTTAAATTACAGCAGCCTCAATTAGCTCTGATATGCGCTAGGATTGAAACTGGGGCTGGGATTTGTAAAATATTTTACATTCCAATTCTAACCTTTGCTCCAGTCCTGCAACACGTTCAGCATCTCACTCTCCTTTGCGGAGACTGAATTGTATGCTCTTCTTTTTTTCTTATACCCTTTCTTTCTACTTCGTGCTGAATGAAATGTCATGAATTCTTGTTCCCTTAAAGTTGCTAAGGAACTGTGTCCAGCCACTGCAAAACTTTCAGGTATTCTGTTCCAGCAGCTGCTCAGCTCGGTACAAAGGCACTCAGAATTTTTCACTGCTTCTCACACGAGCTCTGCTCCGTGGAAGGAGATGGAGAAAAGTTATTCCCATGGAAGGTGAAGCAGTGACTGGATGGAAGAAGCTGACTCTGTGGATAACGATCATCTCTGATATTGCTTCATCATTCCTGGAGAGCACAGCTATCAATCCATGCCTGTGAAAAGTGCATATTATATGGCTCTACGCAAGATATTTACTATATGTATTATGCTGTATTGATTGTTAATGTTGTATTAATATTTTGATAGTATGGTAAATGTAGTTTTGTAGTTAAAATGTAGTTTTTATGTACCAACCAAAGGAAAACATAAATCTTTCAGAGAAAAAGGAATTTACTACTTCCTTATCAGAAGAGGCCAACTTCTCCTGCCTTGCTCAGCCCTGAAGATGCCATAGAGATTAAAGGGAAAAAAAAGTGATACTAACCAGAGACAATTCTTTGTTTGAATGGAATTTATGCATCATGCATGAAATGTATGAATATTCAACAGGCTATTGCTTTTAAGAGATAATCCTTTGTTAACAGGGGTCCTTCTCTGGAGCTTTTTTGCTCGGGGAGGCACCCAGACGTCTGTAACTTTGTTTTTATTGTCTCATATTGTCCTAACCCTAATTGTTCAATTTTTTACTCTAATTCTATTTTTATAACCATCTTATTTACTATTAAACTTTCAAAATTTTAAAACAAGTGATTGTGCCGGTGCCTCAGTGGAATCAGGGTGAGGACGGCGCGCCCTGCCCAGTTGGCAGCCTCGCTCTGTGTTCCCCTGCTGTGACCGACAGATGCAGGTTACGATCAATGGACAAAAGGAGGCAATAAAACAAAGGAAAGGGAAAAGATTCCCTAAAACCGCGGTAATTAGCCCCTAAGACTAAAGTGTACACGAAGACAAGTACTGGTTTGGACGGGGCGGTTAAGGGGGGGGATGAATGTGTGTAAATGAGAGGCAGCTGGTTATCCCAGACCTGCTAAGCAAGTGAGGAGTCTCCTATGCTGCGTTTCCGTTCTTTCGCGAGAAAAACGGCCAGTAAAGAGACGAAGCGGGTGATAAGAAGAGTGAGAGAATCCCCCCCAGGGAAACTGGGACTGAGTCTTAGAGAAGGGGTGGGACCCCTAGGAAGCAAAAAGTCTGCTGGATTAAGGGGTAATTGCCCAAGAGCATCCAGGACTAAAACTTTTGCTGGGTTGAGGGATTAATATCCCAAGAGCACCCAGGGTTCTGCCGGATTGAGGTTATGTCCAAGAGCATCTAGGGTTGGACAACACAGCTGGATTGAGGGATAAAATACCCAAGAACATCTAGGGTTGGACAACACAGCTGGATTGAGGGGATATCCAAGAGCACTGGGACTGGCCAGTAATACCTAAAATTGTAATAGATGATTTGAAAGTAAAAGGTACCTTATTGTTGTTTTGTTGTGTGAGAGTGAGTCACACACAAAATCTGCCTCAGCTTCCCGGGTGGGTGGGACTGTGGCAAGAGGTGTAAGTGACCCGCAAACAGGCCATTGTTCCCCCTGGCGGGTGGGGGCTATGGCAGAACTTGTGTGTGACCTGCAATTCAGCCCTTTTTCCTCCAGGCGTGTGGAGGGGGGGGTCGTAGTAAAAGTGTAAGTGACACGCAATTCAGCCTCATAGGTGGGCCGGCACCAGAGGCGACCAGATTCTGGGCCCTCCTCAGAGGCCCAGCTATACTGGAAACCAGAGACCAAACCCAAGGCGAGGGGGGGCCACACAGAGCCGCGATTCTCTGGCGACAGGGATCGGCTTCATGTCCTAAGGGTGTGAAAGAGTGTGTAAAAGTGAAGGAGAAATGAAGTAAGAGTAGATGGATGAAAGCACATGTAATGTTGATTGTTATATCTCCTTGGAGGGAGGTGTATTGTATTGAATAGTTGTGTGGGATAGAAGGGATTTTTTTTTTGTGTATGTGCATAGATAGAAGTGGTCTTTAGGTTGTAAGAGAAAGTGAAAAACAGAGGTGGGGGACGAATAGATAAAATCTTGAAAAATGGGACAGAAAAACAGTAAGTTGGATACAAGGAAGAAAAAAGAGTGTAAAAAATTACCAACAGAACTACCTCAAGATAGCCCTCTCGGCATTATGTTAGCTAACTGGGATAAAAACCCTTGTACAAGAAGAAAGGAAAAGATAAAGATGATACAATTTTGCATGATAGAATGGGCAGAGAAGGAAATAAGATCTGACCATGTTTATTAGCTCAGATACGGCTCTTTTGAGAATTGGATTTGTCAGGCTCTAAATGTATTTGTAAATTCAAAAGAACAGTTTAATCCCGAAGAAAGAGAATATGCCACATGTTGGACAGGAGATTTTAGGAAAATAAAAATCTTTAACGTATCAGAAACCCCCGAGATTAAACGAGGAAAGAAAAAGGGGAAAGAAAAGGGAGGGGAACAAGAAGAAAAGAAGGAAAAAGAGTGGGATCCTTTGCAGGCTTTGTCCTCTCCGTTCCCGCTCATGCTCCCGCTGTTTGCGGCTGAGCCCCCTGTCCCAGGTCCCGCTTCAGCCCCGCCTGCCCCGGTTCCCGTTCCGAGTGCCGGCTCGCAGCCTGCGGCAGCAGCCCCGGTTCCCACATACACCCCATCCCCGGCCCCGCCGGTGAATTCGTCTGCCCCGGCCGCATGGTCCGCGGCCGCCCTAAGGGCCATGCTGGGGGTCCCTCCTGACGCGTGGTCTAAAACCACCGCCCCGACAGTGCCGGGGGTCCCATCGGTCCCAGCCGTCCTATCTCCAATCACTTCCCCCACTGCCCGATCCCCGGCTGCCCTGCTCGTGCCGGCTGCGCTGGGCGCTGCCGCTGCTGCTTTGTCTCTGCCGGAAGCCACTGACTCAGCCGCCATTAGCCCCATGCAGGCTGGCATGCTCCCCTCTGGTATCCCCCAGAACTGCCCCCTCCTCTGCCGGTCCCAGCAGCAAACCCTGCCTACGCTCCGCCCTTGGAGGACCAAGCCTCGGCGCTTTCCCCTCTCCTCCCCCCCCTTCCTGCCCTGAGCTCCGTTCCCTCGGTAACCACAGCTACTGCTCAGAGAAACGACTTCTCCCTAGAAATGCCTTATCGAAACACTAGAAGTTCACTTAAAAGACAGCCCTCTCTGGATTCTTTCTCAAAACACGGGAAAAAGACGACAGAGGATAAAAACCAAAAATGGGATAAAGAAATTAGTCTATTTCCACTAAGAGAAGTCCCAATGGGAGGGGGTGGAACAGGGTTTGTAAATGCCCCTTTGACTTCTTCTGAGGTCAGAAATTTTAAAAAATAAATCAAACGAATTTTAGAAGATCCCATAGGCACAGCTGAACAATTAGACCAATTTTTAGGTCCGAATATTTATACTTGGGAAGAGATGCAGTCTATAATGAAAATAATATTTTCTCAGGAAGAAAGGCAATTAATCAGAGCAGCTGGAATAAAAGTTTGAGAAAAAGAGAACGAACAGGGGCCCCCCGGAGAAGACAAAATGCCAACTGTGCCTCCTGAGTCGGGTCAAAATAATGAGGAGGGGAGGAAACACATTGATTTATTAAAGAAATATGGGTATTGATCTAGTATCGATACCCAACTGTGACGGACAAAAACTCTCTAACAGTTTAAAGTTAGAAAGTGTATGTTTATTACGGCCAGGCAGCACGCGGGATATTTCCCTAATTCGAACTGCGAAATTCACAGGTAATTACAAAGTCTTTTATTTACAAAAGTGTTGAATATCCAAAATACAAATGCATATTCATACCCCTGTCACCTCCCATTCCTCGCTTCGTATGCTAATTGACAAAAAGGCTATTAAGCATGCGTACTTTGTTTCTTAAAATGAGTCGGGGGTCTATTTTGGGGAGGGGTCACCTAAAATGAGGAAGTAAGATGAGTCTTCCTCGTCCTGACCTTTCTACCTTTTCAATGCATTCGTGACAAATGATTCCTTGGTAGAACTTACAGTTTCCTGTGTTCAATGGGTCCTTTAAGCAGGAAATCTGCAGCTATCTTATGTCCTATTTACCACATTTTGTTTTTCATTACAAGGAAAACTACATAAACATAAACCTGACAAGAAATGAGTTACAAGATCCGGGGTAGCTTATCTAAGATCCGGCTTCTGTTAACTGCGAACAAAGATTACCTATCTACTTCAGCTAATTCAGCAACTTATTATCTTAACTTTCCTAAAAAATCCTTAGTTCCTCAAAATTAACGTCTCAAAAACAGCTAAAAGCCACACTTAAAAGGGAGATAGGCGAGGTCAGAGCTCTCGGGGAACTCGGGGAGGTTTGGGGAACAGAACCTCCGGAGCCGCGGTGAAGAAATCTACTCGTAAAAGTCTACGTGCACGAAGAGCCCACGCAGGAAAAGGATCGTATGTATTGCATGGTTGAGTGGGGGTGACCGAGCGTGTGAAGTGAGACATGATTTTATCACGAAGCGAGTGGGACCCCAAAACCTCAGTTCCACTTCCCCGCGAGGGGTGTGGTCGGTTGCGGGGGAAGCGAAAGTTTCGGGGGGTAAAAACGCACCTCACACGTCAAGCTTTGAAAACTCGGGGAGTTTTCGGAAGGGGGATCGGTCACAGGAAGGCTGAAAGGGAAGGGTACGTTCCTAAAAGAGTTCCGGGGACTGGTAAACTTTTCAGCCTAGGACCGGGAAAGGTCCAAGGGAGAGAGTAAGGAGAAAGGAGAGCTCGCAATCACCAGAGAACACCCCGAGGGGGAGCGATCACCCTTAAAGGGCCAGTATCTGGTGGACCCACACCATGGGGCAAACGAAAAGTAAAAATAGTAAAAAGGCTTCAAGAAAAGCCAAACAGGGAACCGGTAAAGGAATCCCTGAAATCTCGATTGAGAGTCCGTTGGGATGGATGGAACATTGGGACGAGTGCCCTATAAGGAAAAGGAGGTCCAAGAAACAGATGATACATTACTGTATGGAGATATGGGGAGGAGTGGAAGTACGGGACCACGTAACTTGGCCTATTTTTGGGACATTTGAAGAATGGATTTGCAAAGCACTAACACATTATGTCAAGGAGAGGGGAAGTGAAGAAGAACAGGAATATGCAGGTATCTGGGGAAGGATCGATGCTAGGCTTTTACCCGTGAAATTAAAGGGCCCTACTTCTGTCTCAGGGGATAAGTGGGAACCCTTAGATAACCTTCCCCCGCCTTACATAGTGCCCTCGCCCCCTCCCCTCCCAGATCAGGAGGACCCCCAAAACCCCGGGAGATTGGGATATCCCTCGGGGCAAGGGATCCCCGGACCCTCACCTCTTCCATCTGCCCCTCCGCTAGGGCCACAATCAGGGGCTCCGTTCCCACCGGGTTGGGCTCCCTCCCCTGCTAGAACCGGTGCCAGCTCCTCGGCCATCGGGGGGGGGGGTGACGCAGGTTCCTCAGACCCCTGCCCCGCTCCTTGATAGCCAGCCGCTTGAATTAGATCTTGCGGCGTTCCTTAGCCCCGCTCCCATGGCACCGCAGGTCCCGGCAGAAGCTAAGCATACCCCACCCGCTAGGAGGACTAGAAGGCAGCTAAAGAGAATGAACGAGGCAGAGTGAAGGGGAAGGCGAGAAGGCTAATCTTTTTCCTTTACGAGAAGTGCCAACTGCCCCAGGAATTATCGGGTACGTAAACATCCCGATTAATACCAGCGATGTGAGAGCTTTCAAAAAGGAGATGGGAAAGCTTATGGATGACCCCTTAGGAGTATCTGAAAGGCTGGATGAGTTCTTGGGAACCAGTATATATTCATATGAGGATCTCACAGCCATTCTGAGGTCTTTGTTCAACACGGAAGAAAGAGAAATGATACGTCAGGCAGGGATAAGGGAATGGGAGCGACGGAACCCTCAGAGTACCCCCGGAGATCAGAAATGGCCAAGCCAGGATCCCCGATGGAATGCCCAGACCGAGGAGGGTAGGAGGAATATGATCGATATGAGGAACATAATCATCCAGGGAATTAGAGAGGCCGTACCCCGGGGACAAAATCTAAGTAAGGTTTTTGGGGAGTGTCAAGGGAAAGAGGAAACCCCTACCGAATGGTTAGAAAGGTTGAGAAAAAGTCTCCAAATATATTCGGGGACAGACCCTGATTCTCCTGTGGGAGAAGTATTGCTAAAAACCCAGTTTGTAGCAAAATCATGGGAAGATATATGGAAAAAGTTGGAGAAAATCGAAGGGTGGCCGGAGAAAGGATTACAGGAGCTACTGAGGGAAGCTCAGAAAATATATATGAGGAGAGATGAGGAAAAACAGAAAATATAAGCTAGGGTACTGGTAGCAGCTGTAAGGGAAGCCCAAAAACAGGAATGCCCTCAAGCTTCGGAAAAACCCTTAAGGAAAGGACCCTCGAAGGGACCAGTGCGTCCGCAGAGAGGGACCCCGGTGAATCGAGCAGAGGGGCTGGAATGTTTTTACTGTAAGAAAAAGGGGCACATAAAAAGAGATTGCACGAAAAGGATGAGGGATGAAAAGATGTTTCAAGAAGATTAGGGACGTCAGGGGCTCTACATTTTGGGGTCCGTAACATCAGGGGAGCCCTTGATAACATTAAAAATTGGACCCAAGGGAACAAAAATGGACTTTTTAGTAGATTCTGGGGCTGAGAAAAGTACATTTAAACAGTTACCCCCAGGATGCCAGGTCAGCAAGGAATTTATGGTGGTTATAGGGGCCAAGGGAGAACCGTTTAAGGTTCCCATAGTAAAGGATGTGGAGATTGAATCCGATAATAAAATCTGCTTAGGAGACATGTTACTAGTAGAGGAAGCTGATTATAACTTGTTAGGCAGAGATCTGATAGTCACACTGGGTATTAATTTAATTGTAAGGGATTCACGGATAGTGGTTAGCATATATAAATTAACTTGTGAAGATGAGGACAAAATTAACCCTAAAGTGTGGCACACAGGGAGGGAAGCAGGAAGGCTAGACATGAACCCCATTTCAATTGAAATTGAAAGGCCCGAGGACCCCATAAGAATCAAACAGTACCCCATCCCCTTAGAAGGGAGATGAGGACTGAAACCCATAATAGAAGATTTAATAAATAAGGGCATTTTGGAACCTTGCATGTCCAGGCACAATACCCCAATCTTGGCCATTAAAAAGACGGATGGGAGTTATAGGCTGGTGCAGGATTTGAGAGCAATAAATGAAAGGACAAGAACACGGTTTCCCGTGGTTGCTAATCCATATACTCTTCTAAATAGAGTTTCCCCAGAGGACACATGGTATAGTCTTATAGATCTAAAGGACGCGTTCTGGACCTGCCCTTTAGCCAAAGGCAGTCGGGACTTCTTTGCATTCCAGTGGGAAGACCCTGACACCAATCGTAAGCAACAGCTAAGATGGGCCGCCCTTCCTCAAGGATTTGTAGACTTGCCCAACCTATTTGGACAAGCCCTGGAGCAATTGCTAAGTCAGTTTTCTCCCAGGAAAGGGACAAAGATCTTGCAGTATGTAGATGACTTATTGGTGGCTGGTGAAACAGAAGAGGATGTAAGAGAGTGTACCATTTGTGGGAGATTAGGGACAGGCGGTCAGAAGATATCGCATTGTACGGGCAGACAGAACCCCTCCCTCAATACTTAGTTGGTTAGTGTCCTTGATAAGGTAAGCAACACCTAACTTGTAACGTAAGCAGACGGAAGTGATGTAGCAAACAGAGGTTTTATAACTCCATGTAACCAGTTAATAAACGCCATTAGCCGTCCACCACACTGGTGTCTGTGAGCTGGTGGTCCGAGCAGCCTGGGTGTGGCTGCCGTGTCGTTCCTGGAACCAGGTCGCTACGCCTCAGCGGAGGTAACAAGTGGTGCCGAAACCCCGGGAGTTGCCCAGGAGAACGGGAGTCGCCTGGACGGGTGAACGACGGCCGAGCGGCGGGTCCAGCTCGGCGGGAGGGACGCCTCTGGACCCACGCAGAGGATGGAAGCTCTCGTGAAGGTCGTTTCTCAGATTCATAAGCAGTGGGGAATTGATTGTAAAGCAAAAGATTTTACCCTCGCAGTGACGAGGCTTTTGCAACTTAGTATTATTGATAGACCGGTGGATATCCTCCACCCAGATGTTTGGGATCAATGTACTAAGGCTCTTGCCGAAAACACAATGTCTTCCGGCTCAGGGAAAAATCTTAAGGCATGGGGAAGGGTCGTGGAAGCGTTGCAGAAGGCTTTGCAGGAACAGGAGACCTGAAAAGCTGCCCGAAATTGTTTAAAGGTTTCCCCCCAATTGGGTATCGCAGCAGCGACGCAAACTTTCTCAGAGGGAACTGTTGTTGAGAATTTTCAGAGTGTAAAAGAATGTAGTCTGAAGGTTAGTGATAATGTTCAGAGTGTTGATAGGGTCAGTTCTGCCGAGTGCAGAGGCTTGAAAAAGCAAGAGCTCGCTTCAAAGCCTCCAAGCTCAAGGTCGCTCACTGAAGAGATAAAACAGATGCAGTCAGTTTTCAACGGTCTAGCTGAAGAAGCTAGGAATGCTGAAAAAGCGGTGGAGGGACCTCCACCTTATGCGCCTCAAGATAGCGCTGAATCCGAGAGGGAAAGCAGCAACTATACTGCAGAAAACAATGAAAGTCGTTTAGATAGTGGGCTCGTTGCCAACGAAAACAAAGAGAGCTCGTTTGCTAACGTGGGGGCGCTCGAGCAGAAAAAGGGAGGAGAGCGCAAAGAGAGAGCTGAAGCTAATCTTTGCCAAAAAGCACGTTTATCTAAGGCAAGAAGCTCCCACAGTAGGAGGCGGGGGGAGCGCAGGTGCAAAGGGCGGCCCAGCCCTGAGGGAAAGGGGCGGGGTCGGAGCCCGACCAAAAAGCTCCGGAGCCTGGAAGCAGCCAGTCAGTCAACTTCCGGCTCTGATTCGGACTTCAGCTGGGACTGGGACAGCCAGTCCTCTGCTGCCGGCTCTGGCTCCGGCTCCGACAAAGAAGAAGTAACAGTATATAAAATCAGTAACAACAATGTTTCTACTTGGGCTGAGGGGAAGTCAGAACGAACTCCCCTCACAGACTGGAAGAAGATAAAAATGGCATGCTTTAAATGCAGCCAGGCATTTAAATTGGGCAAACGTGCAAATTATCAGACTCCCACCTTCAGTGCCCCAGTCATTCAAACCCTATCAGAATCTCGCAGCACGCAGACACAAGAGGGAAGCCACATCTGGCACCTCCTCCTCATCCCGTCCTTTAGCTATCTACCAAAAACCTAAGTCAGATCCTTACAATCTGTTTCTTAGTGTGTTAAATGCTACCTTTTTGTCATTGAACCAATCCAATCCGAACTTTACAAAATCATGCTGGTTATGTTATAATGCAGAACCTCCTTTTTATGAGGGTGTCGCCCTTGATGCTCCTTTTGAATATTCTGCAGCAAACAATCCACACAACTGTAAGTGGGACACACCCCGGAGAGAAATTACCCTGAGTCAAGTCACAGGCTGAGGCAAATGCTTTGGCAGTGTAACCGTAGCAAAGCAGATGGGAAATATCTGTACTGAGTTCATCCAACCTAGTCAAAAGACTGATAAGTGGGCAGTTCCGTTCCTATCAGGAATGTGGGTCTGTCAACAAATCGGAATAACTCCCTGTGTGTACCTTAGCAAACTCAATAACCTTGCTGACTTTTGTGTCCAAGTTCTGATTGTTCCTAGAGTCCTGTATCACCAAGAAGAAGAAATGTATCGCTTTTTAGAAGAAACCATCCTGCTCTGCAAAAGAGAAGTAATAACAGGTATAACCACTGCAATGCTCCTTGGCCTAGGAGCCACTGGCACAGCCACAGGTGTTTCAGCTCTCGTGACCCAACATCAAAGACTTTCTCAGCTGCAAATGACAATTGACGAAGACTTACTGAGAACTGAAAAATCCATCTCCTCTCTGGAAAGATCTATCTCCTCGCTTTCAGAAGTCGTCCTGCAGAACAGGCGAGGACTGGACCTCTTGCTCATGCAGCAAGGAGGCCTGTGTGCCGCCTTGAGAGAAGAATGCTGTTTTTATGCAGACCATACCGGAGTCGTGCGAGACTCCATGGCCGAACTGAGAGGAAGACTGGCCCAGAGAAAGAGAGAGAGAGAGGCCCAACAAGGATGGTTCGAGTCATGGCTCAATCAGTCCCCATGGCTAGCCACCCTTGTTCCCACCTTAATAGGCCCTCTCACCATGATGCTCCTGACATTGATTTTTGGGCCTTGCATTTTGAACAAGTTAGTGTAGTTTGTTAGAAGACGTTTAGAGAAAGTCGACATCCTATTTGTCGAACGCATGCAATTACCGTGAAGTGCGCTTGTTACTAACATTTTATACCACTTTTGTATCCTATTATACTAACTTTAACAGCTTTTGCATTTTTATGACATTTATACTTTTATAACATTTATACTTTTATACTTTTTTGCTTAGTCATAGGAGGGGGGGAAATGTGGGAGATTAGGGACAGGCGGTCGGAAGATATCACGTTGTACGGGCAGACAGAACCCCTCCCTCAATTCTTAGTTGGTTAGTGTCCTTGATAAGGTAAGCAACACCTAACTTGTAACGTAAGCAGACGGATGTGATGTAGCAAACAGAGGTTTTATAACTCCATGTAACCAGTTAATAAACGCCATTAGCCGTCCACCACACTGGTGTCTGTGAGCTGGTGGTCCGAGCAGCCTGGGTGTGGCTGCCGTGTCGTTCCTGAACCAGGTCGCTATGCCTCAGCGGAGGTAACAAGCATTGAATTATTAAACCTTTTGGGAGAAAAAGGTTTAAAGGTATCTAAACAAAAATTACAGTTCACCGAGCCAGAAGTGAAATATCTAGGGCACTGGATTATAAGAGGAAAGAAAAAGCTGGATCCTGAAAGGGTAGCTGGGATTTTAGAATTACCTTCCCCAAAGAATAAAAGGCAGGTACCCCAACTGTTAGGGCTGTTGGGCTATTGTAGGCAATGGATAGAAGGGTATAGTGAGAAGGCAAAATTCCTATATGAAAAATTAACAAAGGACAGGATAAAATGGACTGTGCAGGATGACAAGGAATTGCAACGACTAAAGGAAGCCTTGGTAACCGCCCCTGTTTTAAGCCTCCCTGAAATAAACAAGAAGTTCCAATTATTTGTGGATGTAAGTAATCACACAGCTTATGGGGTTTTAACGCAAGAATTGTCTGGAGACAGAAAGCCTGTAGGCTACCTCTCAAAATTACTGGACCCTGTGAGTAGGGGATGGCCCACATGTTTGCAGGCTATAGTGGCCGTGGCCCTATTAGTAGAGGAAGCCAAAAAGATCACATTTGGGGCTCCGATTATAGTTTATACCCCACACAATGTGAGAACTATTTTACAACAAAAAGCTGAAAAATGGCTCACGGATGCGAGGCTTTTAAAGTATGAGGCCATTCTCATCCATGCCCCAGTGTCTTGGTTTGAAAAGACAGGTGTCTGCTAAGGAGAGGCAGGCCTCTCCAGGAAATGAGGAATTCAAATCCTTCTCTCCGTGTTATTATATTTTGGAAGATTAAAAAAAAAAACAAAAAACTTTTCAGTCAGAGCTATGGGGAAAAGGAATAACAGTCTTTTACTAGTAAATATAACAGGACAGACAAAAAAAACCCAACAGCAATTATAACAATAGTAGAACAGAACCAAGAACCCCGAGGGCAAACGGTGGAAGCTCCGGTGCTGATGGCTGGAAGCCGGGCGCGGTGGACTGTCCTCGGCAGGCAGGGGGGTGTCCTCGGCAGGCAAAGTTGGCAGTGCCGGAGAAGCCGCAGCGGCTGGACCCGGGCTCACCCAAAATCCAGCAGGACAGCGAAGAAAACTCCGAATTCCTGGGTGCTCCAACAGATGGTAGAATTCCCCGGGCCAGACCTCTCCGTTACCCGTGGACTCCAGCAGCTAGCAGTGGCCCGATCGGTGCTCCCCCTGGAAGAAGAGAGCAGCGAGACCCCCCCCCCCCTCACCCTCAGCTCTCTCCGGGAGCTTTTCTCCCTCCCCCAAACTAAGTTATCAGTTCTTTTGTCCAGGTTAAGCACTCAGCATTTAGTCTCCTAGCAACTTGGGAGGGGGAAAAAATTCTACAGTAAACTCAACCCTCAACATTATCCACCCCGAATTTTTTCCCACACCAACATATTATATTGAACTTAAACCTTTAAATAATATACATATATATACATGTGAATATAAATACAGACACAGTCACAGTGTTCACCGAAAAACAAGGTCCCCTTGAGGTATGCAGCGGGTCTCTCCATCCTTTTGCATCACCCACCATGTGCAGCCAGGTCCCTGAGCAAAAACAACCCCAGGAGCGGGATTGTCTTTGCTGGAGGCAGAATTAATCCAAACAGTTTTTCCCAGCATTCCTCTCATGTGTACTACTGGAACCTTATCTCCATCTCTTGTTCTCAGGGGCTCAGATTGGGCAGGGCCTGCTTGGTTGGTGAAACCTTGAGTGTTCACTAACCAGGTGGCCTTTGCTAAATTAATCTCCCAGTTCTTGAAAGTCCCCCCACCTAGTGCCTTCAAAGTGGTTTTAAGCAGGCCATTGCATCGTTCAACCTTCCCGGCTGCTGGCGCATGATAAGGAATATGGTACACCCACTCAATGCCATGTTCTCTAGCCTAGGTGTTTATAAGGCTGTTCTTGAAATGAGTCCCGTTGTCAGACTCAATTCTCTCTGGGGTACCATGTCTCCACAGGATTTGCTTTTCAAGGCCCAGGATGGTGTTCTGGGCAGTAGCGTGAGGCACAGGGTAGGTTTCCAACCATCCAGTGGTGGCTTCCACCATGGTCAGCACATAGCGTTTGCCTTGGCGGGTTTGGGGAAGGGTGATGTAGTCAATCTGCCAGGCTTCCCGATACTTATACTTGGGCCATCGCCCGCCATACCATAGGGGCTTCACCCACTTGGCCTGCTTGATGGCAGCACACGTCTCACAGTCATGGATAACCTGAGAAATACTGTCCATGGTTAGATCCACCCCTTGGTCTCGTGCCCACTTATAGGTGGCATCTCTACCCTGGTGACCTGAGGCATCATGGGCCCATCGAGCTAGAAACACCTCTCCCTTGTGTTGCCAATCTAAGTCTATCTTTGACACTTCTATCTTTGCAGCTTGATCTACCTGCTCGTTGTTTTGGTGCTCCTCGTTAGCCCGACTCTTGGGGACACGGGCATCTACATGACGGACTTTGATAGGTAGCTTCTCTACCCGAGTGGCAATGTCCTTCCACTCATCTGCAGCTCAGATTGGCTTTCCCCTACACTGCCAATTGGCCTTTTTCCACCTGTCCAGCCAACCCCACAGAGCATTGGCCACCATCCGCGAATCAGTGTAGAGGTAGAGCTTTGGCCACTTCTCTCTTTCAGCAATGTCTAGGGCTAGTTGAACAGCTTTGAGTTCAGCAAGTTGGCTTGACTCACCTTCTCCTTCAGTGGCTTGCGCAACCTGTCGTGTGGGGCTCCATACAGCTGCTTTCCACTTCCGGTTCATCCTTACGATGCGGCAGGAACCGTCAGTGAAAAAAGCATAGCGTGTTTCTTCTGCTGGCAGTTGGTTGTATGGCGGACCCTCTTCGGCACGTGTCACTTGTTCCTGCTCCTCTTCATCTGTGAGACCAAAGTTCTCACCTTCCGGCCAGTTTGTAATTATCTCCAAAATCCCAGGGCGATTTGGGTTTCCAATGCGGGCGCGCTGAGTGATGAGGGCAATCCATTTGCTCCATGTGGCGTCGGTGGCATGATGGGTGGAGGGAACCTTTCCTTTAAACATCCACCCCAGCACTGGTAGTCAGGGTGCCAGCAGGAGTTGTGCTTCTGTGCCAATCATTTCTGAGGCAGCTTGAACTCCTTCATAGGCGGCCAAGATTTCCTTCTCTGTTGGGGTGTAATTGGCTTCGGACCCTCTGTAGCTTCAGCTCCAGAATCCCAGTGGTCGGCCCCGAGTCTCCCCAGGCACCTTCTGCCAAAGGCTCCAGGACAGGCCATTGTTCCTGGCTGCTGAGTAGAGCACGTTCTTCACATCTGGTCCCGTCCTGACTGGGCTAAGGGCTACTGCATGAGCGATCTCCTGCTTGATCTGGGCAAAGGCCTGTTGCTGTTCAGGGCCCCAGTGGAAATCGTTCTTCTTGCGGGTAACCAGATAGAGAGGGCTCACAATCTGGCTGTACTCAGGAATGTGCATCCTCCAGAATCTTATAGCGCCTAGGAAAGCTTGTGTCTCCTTTTTGCTGGTTGGTGGGGACATTGCAGTGATCTTATTGATGACCTCAGTGGGAATCTGCCGCCGTCCATCTTGCCACTTTACTCCCAGGAACTGGATCTCTCGGACAGGTCCCTTGACCTTGCTCTGCTTGATGGCAAAACCAGCTTTCAGGAGAATTTGGATGATCTTCTCTCCTTTCTCAAATGTGGTGGTGTGAGAATTGTTTTTATTAAGTTATTTTTGTAAGATTTTTAAGTTATTTTTATAATGGTTGAGTCCACTGTATACCCCTGTGTTCTGCATTGGTTTTCCCCTTATGAGTTAGGTTGTTTAGTCTACTGTATAACCAGACGTTTTCTGTCATTCATTCCTTCCCTGCACCTGTCGCTGTCAATCCCCCCCCTCTCTCCTCGTGGTCGCCCTGTCTGTCACTCGGAGACCCTTCCCTGGCTTCTAGAAATCTCCGGGAGGGGTGCCGAGTGATAGGCTGGGGCCCTGGAGACCCCCTCCCATCATTTTGTGGTTGGTCCCTGGCTTTAGGGTTCACACCCCCAGTTAACCCCCCCGATTCCTGTGACTGGCTGACCGGTTGTCGCCACCCCCGTTTCCACCCCCCCTTAAAAACTGCCGCGCGCCTGCCCTCGGGGTCTCTCCTGGGCAGGACGTGCAGAGTGCAGAGCCCCGCGCTCCCTCTGTTTCAATAAACCTACGTTACATCCTGCTCGAGAGAGACCGCCTTTCACTTAGCTGCCGGGGTCGCTTACGTCATCTACGTGCCCATCGCTGGCGGTGGGATCCAAGTTCCCACAGGGAGGAAGCGGCGCGCTTAGCCTGTCGCTCTTACCTTACCACGCTGCCGCAGTGAGTTACTCTGAGCTAGCCTGTGGCTGCGCTGGTCAGCGCTATTTCTGGACACTGCGACAATAGAGGGATTAAGAGTGAGAGAGAGAGAGAGAGAGAAAGAGATAGAGGAAAGGGGGGATATAGCTACCAAATGTGGAGACGGAGTCCTCGTGGTCCGGTCGATGGGTCTGCCTGTCACGTCGGGGAGAGTCTCTCTCCAAATCTCTGGTTAACTCAGGGGTTTTTATTACAGTCCTCAATCACGGGGGGAACAGGTAAATCTATTGAAGCCACCGAGGGGGAACAGGTAGTCCATGTTCTTAGCAGTAAGCGAGAGCCATTGTCTTCTTGGTCCAACGATCATGCCTCCAGGCAAACTTCTCGCTTCGGTTAAGTCAGCCCCCACCCCCTGTATTAGGGTTGTCGGGGTCTCATGTCTCAGTCCTTGAGAGGGGCTTCATATAGAGGTCTCAATCTCAGTCCTTGGAAGGGGACTTCTTTGATCTCCATCTGTCACGGTGGTTGTGAAGCAGATGAGGGTTTTTCCGTGGAGGACCACCAAAGTTACCCCAGAAAGTCGCCTTGGCCAAGAAGTGGGGAAATTCATCAGCTATTGTTGTGAAGCAGGGACTGTGAAGTGGGTGCAGTCTTCAGGTACAGAACTGCCATTACACTGCTCAAAGCCAGTGTACCGTGGCGTGGTGACACAGGAAAATGCGCCTGCAGACGATTGGCAAGCATCCACCTCGAGCAGGCCAGAACTGCAGTGGGGTCCTCGGGGTCCTTATGACGATCGTGAGGCAAATGAGGGGAACTTCAGACAGACTCTTACACAGGGGAACTCAGGAATTCGGGGAAAGCCAGGGGAGCTGCAGCTTCCCTGCCCTTTCTGGTGGGCTGCTTTCCTCAGAATATCTGAGCTTGGGGAAGGGATTTTGGGGTTGGGAGAGGGAGAAACTGAGGAAACTGGGAAAATCCACAAAGAACTGTCTTTTTTTTCTTTTCATTTTGTTTTTGCAATGCAAATAAAATCTGCAAGCTCCAAAGAGCAAAATTTGCTTTTTCCTTATAATTAGGGGAGCTTGATTGAGACAATTTTTTTGCAACAGCTTCCCAAAATTCTGGGGAGCTTATTTGCTCTAATGATACATGTGGAAACTGAGAAAACAACCACCAAATTAATTTTTTCAGCTGTTTCTTTGAACAATGGGTCCCCCCATCATCCAAGGCACTTAAAATTTGGTAATAGACTCTTTTTTGAGACACAGACAGCCTTGCACCCCTTTTTGGCTCAGATTTTAAGTTTCTGTGTCCCTTTTAACTGTGACTGGGAAACCAAAAGTTAAAAAAACTTCACTGGAGAAAAAAAACCCGGAGGGGAAACTGTTACCTTTTCCACCCCCTGGGCTGCGCAGCCGAAATGGAATTTGCTATTAAAGCTCCCTGAAGGTTTGCTCTGAAAGCGAAAACCTTCCCCCAAAGGAAAAAAACCTTTCTCTGAGGAACAACGCCTCTGAACGATTTTTCCTAAGATCCTGAAATGGTAATACTCACCAAAAACCCAGCGTGCAGACGAATCTTTCTTTCCCAGTCACTCCTTTTGCCTGAGACTGACCCTTTTGGTGCAGAAAGGGCTTCCAGTCTCGGTTCCCAGGGTCGGTTGTCCACGAACACGTGGTCTCCTTCTCTGGGAGGAGCCTGCTGTTCAGGGGGCTTCTTCGCAGCACTCCGATGGGTTTTTTAAGTCCAAAGGAAAACCACAGCCTTGGTCTGTGGAGTCCTGTGTTTTGGAGACTCCACAGCGAACGCCAAGCCTGACGGGTCTGTCTCTCTGCATGGATGGGCCACATTTAGGGACTCACATGCCTGCGTGAGGTTCCTCGGCCACGTGCTCCTCTTGTGGTTGTTTCGGCCTTCTGGGAGCCCCTTGTGGCTTCGAGCCGCTAGTTGGGCGACAGCCGTTGCAGTTCTTTAGAGAGAACAGGCATCTGTCAATGGCAAAAGGAAAGAGTCTGCTCTTTGTCCAGAAGGGATCAGGGCTTTATTTTGGGGTCCAGCCCCTGCAGCTCCAGAGCCGAGTCCAGTCCCAGTCCCCATGCAAAAGAGACTGCCCCCCTCCTCCTAGGGCTTTTACCCAGGGGGCAGGGGCTAGAGGCAGGGACAAGCCACTACCCAATCAGGGACAAGGTGGGAGTGGAACAGAGTTGGGTTACATTCCAGTGTGGGAGGATGGGCGGGGCGGAGCAGGGACAAACCACGTGATACAGTTTCCAGGGAACAGAAGAGACATTACAAAACCCAATATAAAAATGAAATACAATATAAACCAAATTAGCGCACTACAACACCGGGGCAGCCTGATCTCTTAGGACTCTGAGAGCACCAAGCTAGAGTGGTGGAAATTCCCGGGCTGGTGGCTGGAACGGCAGGATGTCCCCGGCACACAGGGCGGGATGTCCCAGCAGGCAGGGGGGTGTGGGGCTACAGAGTAGCAAAAAGAGGGCAGTGCTGAAGAAGCCACGACGTCTGGACAGGGTCAGCCCAGTTCCAGCAGGGCAGTCGAAGGAGCTCAAAATTCCTGGGCATACGGGCAGATGATGGTAGATTTCCCAGGACTGGACTTTCTGTTGACAGTGGACTTCTCCTGCAGCAAGCAGCAGCCCAGTCGTCCTCTCCCCGATGCCAAAAGCAAGAAGGGCCAAGCTGCCCCCAGCTCCATTCCTTTCCTGCCCCAAAGCTTGCATGATCTTCCCCCTCCTGACTTTTGACCACCTCCTCTGTGTTGGTCAAGCACCATCTAATCACCAGTACTTAGTCTCCTAGCAATCCATGGGGAAAAATTCTATAAGAAAAGAAAAGAAACCAACCTAACCCTCAACACACATCTACACTTTGCATCTTTTAAATCCCTCCAGCGGCTGAGATTCCCCGCGTCACTGGGCAGCCAATCTCACTGTCCAGCATCCCTTCTGTTGAAGCAATGTTTCCTAATACCAAACCTCCACTGAAATAGCATTCTGCTGGTAACACCAGGCTTGGAACAAGGTATTGATGTGCTGGCTCTTCCTGTTTCTTCCCTTATTATTCCCTGCAGCTGCAGGGGTAGAACAGAACACTCCTTGTGCTTCTGATCCTTTAACGGAGGCACCCCAGTCTCCCTCGTTTGCCCTTGGACTTCTTTTTGCAACTTCATTGCTGCCCACCTGCACAGTCAGTAAATCCTCAATAAATATCAGTCTGAGGCTGTACAGGATAGGAGGCTTTCTCTCCACATCAGGAGCTCAAGCCAAGGCAGCAGATGTCCCTAAGAATTGGGTCCAGTTTGCATCTTGGCCCTTCATTTCCTGTCCTTGCAGGTGGTCACGGTGAGGTCGTGGTTCCAGCTGCATCCCTGAATGGCCAGGGCAGAGCTCATCCAGGGCTGTCTGGTGGCAGATGGGTGCCTGTAATAGCTGGGAGATAAGGCTCCCTGCAGAAATCCTGGTGCCATTTCCACAGGGGAAAGAGGAGATAGATTCTTAGCAGCATTTATCAACAAATTTTTGATATCGAATGTCTTTGTCTTTATTATCCACAAGGATCTAAATGCAGCCTTATCTGGGCTAGTCTTTTCAGAGGCTAACAGCCTATTACTGCTAGCAGTTAATCCAATTACTCTTTTAGGTCAAGGGGGAGTGTTCTGTGCTAATATTTTTGGAAGATCTGAAAACAGTTATTCTGTGTGTTGACCCAAAGAGCATATTTCAGGATTTTTCAGCAGATTAAAAAGTTAAGAAATTTCTACATATGTTGGGGGAAACATGGTTGAAAGAGCTGACAACTTTCAATTTTGATCACAAGACAGTCACTTATTTAAAATATAAAGATATTTCACGATGGAAAGTAGTTTCAAAACAGTAAATAAATCACTATCTAAAATCATCAGAGAAATTCTTTGATGTGGGAATGAAGGTGGAGCTGTGCAAACCTTAAGAATGAATATAGCATGAAATGTTTTGCCTAAAGTAGGTTTCAGCCATATAATTTTGGCTCACTTGGTTCCTGGTTCTCTAATAAGGATTCCATGGAGTGTCTCACCAGGGACTGTGCAGTAGTTTTGAGCAATCCATCCAAAGCAGGGATCAGCTCTTGCCTGGAGAAGAGAAGCCCACCTGTGTGTAAGCTGCAGCAGCTCTCAGTGGATTTTGTTCCACTGATGCTGAAAGTGTGGCACTGGAAGGGCCATGGTGACCCTCCTGCTCTACATGGGCTTGACCGAGCCCTGGGATCAGGACTGGGACATTCCACTCCTTCACACTTTGCAAGGGGGATTTCTGTTTGCTGCTCAAGGAATGAGCCCCCCAGTCAGGTTTAGAAGTTGGCAGGAATCTGTAGGGTGTGTGCTGCAGACTTTGATCAGTTTGGGGCTGTTGGGGTGATGTTGGGGCTCCCATGGGTGCTGCTGGGGTCACAGACACACACAGGATCTGTGTGGGATGGGGAACCCTCCAGGGCAGGGGAAATGTTGAGGTGCAGGCTGCAGCTGCCTGTGGAGGTGTTTCTGACTCTGCCTTGCACAGCAGTCACAGCAGGAGCTGGGACCTTGGCTTTACCACAAGAAGCATTCCTTAGGTATCAGTGGTGAATTTTAAATATTCTTGTGATATTTATGTCATAAATAGGAGGTTGCCCTCCCTTTCCCACCAGACACAGAAAAGCACTCGCAGGCCATATACTGTCGAATCCCTAAATCCTCAAGTTCTAATTACTGACTGCAGTCTAATTGAGATCAGCAGTTTGAGAACTCATTATTTCAAGGGGTTTGCTTCCCTGAGTGTCTGAGTTCTTGGAGACAGTTACTGCCCATCTCGAAATTATGTTCTATTCATTCATGCCATAAAACTGTCCTTTAATATCAGTTCAGAAATAAGCACAGGAAATAGTTGCCACTGAGGAAATTTATAGAATTGGTTTGAGAACAAAAGAGCAGGTGCTGCTTCCCTGTGAGAGTGAAGGAGTTGGGCTGTCCCTGGCAGCCTCTCATTGTCACAGACCCCATCCATCAGCAGCTTCCAGATGTAGAGTTCATTTTGAGCCTACTTTTAATTCTGAAAAATCATCTAAAGAAAGTTGTGTCTTTCACAAGGTATTTTTTTGCTGTTTTGTTTCTTTCCATTTGAAATAAGCTGGTGTGGTACCTAGCTTTGGTGGTGTATTTGGGAGGAAGGAGTGATGCAAAATGAGGGACTCCAGAAATGGCTTGCTGTGAATAAAAATTAGAGAATCGGCTGCATGCGCTTCCTGTAATATCTGTCTTCATTGTGAAAACTGCAAGTCAGAGTCAACCAGACTTCAAAGTTGGGAGCACACAGCTGCAAGCTGAAAATAAGATTTCTGGGTGATGCAGAAGTTCCAGGGCTGTTTGGTAAGAATAGTTCATCAAGATTTTGGCAAAGCTTAACAGTGAAATGGTTTGGATAGACTGTTGTCATTAAGAGGTTCTGAGTGTTTTACAACCCCAGAATAGATTTTTTTTTCAATTAGCTTGTAAGTATTCTTGTGCTCTGAGTTTATAATGTTGTGCAGGTGGCTAACAAAAAGATCACACATTCAACTGGGAGAAACTAGGAGGAAAACAAAGCAGTGATGGAAAGAAGCAAAGAGAATTTTTACTGCATGTATACCTGAGAGATTTTCATCAGCTGTCTCAACTAGGAAAATGTTATTACAGCAAAATACCCCACTTTCCTACCCTTCCCTGTCCTACAGGCAGTCACTTGAAGCAAGTTATTTTAGAGAGGTTTTTTTTACACTTGTTCCTGTAAGGAGCTGAAAGCTAATGTTTTCACCTAAAAGGAAAAAAAGTAAATTCCTGCATAACTCTAAACAGCCCCAGGGCCTGGGTAACCTCATTTGTGACCTTTATTTCCTTTGGGAAATAAAGGGTGAGGTGAGGGAGGCAGATGATGAAGGAGGTGATCAGGGAGCATCACTGTTCTGTGTCCTGGAGGTGACAGTGGCAGTGGGGAGGCGACGGCTGCTGCTCTCATTGTTCCAAAGTCATACTGGGGGAATGGGTTTTTTCCTCCCCTGTGACTTATTAAAGAAATATGGGTATTGATCTAGTATCGATACCCAACTGTGACGGACAAAATCTTTCTAACAGTTTAAAGTTAGAAAGTGTATGTTTATTATGGCCGGGCAGCACGGGGGATAGTTCCCTAATACGCACTGCGAAATTCACAGGTAATTACAAAGCTTTTTATTTACAGAAGTGTTGAATACCCAAAATACAAATACATATTCATACCCCTGTTGCCTCCCATTCCTCGCTTCTTATGCTAATTGGCAAAAAGGCTATTAAGCATGCGTACTTTGTTTCTTAAAATGAGTCGGGGGTCTCTTCTGGGGAGGGGTCACCCAAAATGAGGAAGTAAGATGAGTCTTCCTCGTCCTGACCTTTCTACCTTTTCAATGCATTCGTGACAAATGAATCCTTGGTAGAACTTATAGTTTCCTGTGTTCAATGGGTTCTTTAAGCAGGAAATCTGCAGCTGTCTTATGTCCTATTTACCGCATTTTGTTTTTCATTACAAGCACAGCTACATAAACATGAAGCTGACAAGCAATGAGTTACTGAATCCGGGACATCTTATCTAAGATCTGGCTTCTGTTAACTGTGAACAAAGCTTACCTATCTACTTCAGCTATTTCAGCAGCTTATTATCTTAACTTTCCAAAAATCCCTAATTCTTCAAATTTAATGTCTCACCTGTGCCAAAGAGAAGGGATTTCCTTCACTTTGTGGGTGCCGGATTTAAGAGGTGCTCTGATGCTCTCTGTGGCTTGAAGACCTTGTGTGTAGAGACAACTTCAGTCCTTCCAAAATGCCAGCAAAACTAATTTATTGCAAGTGTAAGCATCCTGGGGCTCACAGCATGTAAAACTAACCAGACTGTGAAAAGTTAGGGAACTAAGGAAAATTAATGTTTCAGGTAATGACCTGAAAAGTTCATTCAATGAGTGAATGGATCCATGGAAGTATAATTTTTTGTGTTAAATTGTGCCATATGTACAAGAACAATTGTCCAACGGGAACCGGGGGATTTGTTTTGCCTGGGTTTTATTTACCCTATGGTTGCTACAGCTTGTAGCTAGCAGAGCTGAAGCCTTGCTATGTAAAACTGGGGGGAAAGATATTTCCTTACAACTTTATTAAACTCTGAATTACATAAAAGATTATTCAGTTGGAACCTGGGCCAAGACCTATCGACAGCATTGATGTTATGGTTTCTGGCAATTCTGGATGGGACTGAAATGCAGTTGGACATAAAAGAAAGACACAAACCAGCAGACTGTTTAGCTGGTGTGTTTATATAAAGTAAACGTTTGAATTTATCTTGAAAAACATCCTGGTGCCGGCAGCCATCCTAAAGATTGCTTTCTCTCAGTAAAGCTTACAGGAAGAAGAATTTTTTTTTCCTACTGGCTTGTTGATGGCAAGTTTTTATTAATGTAATTATTATTATTTTATTTGCGCTAAAGAATGTGCTACAGGGTGATATTTAGCAAGCTGAATGTTTTGATTAGGAAACAATAGTTACTGCAGCTATTTTATATTTACTGCTAAGCAAATTCCTCTCATATACACAGTTGCTGTGGGTTTGGTCTCCATCAAATTGTGAGGGGAAGAAAAAAGGATTCCTTTTTCTAAAGCTATGTAGTATTTATTTACCACTTTCATCTGAGAATATACAAGTTCTTTAGCAGTATAATAATGGCCTGTGTCCATGATATTTGTAGTCTTATCCCTGTTTTATTTGTGGGACGATGGGAATGTAGAGCACCAATGTGTTCTACCCATGAGGATGGGGAGTGCATTAGGATGAAAGGGAAAAAAAAGAATTTAGCTGCTGAAATACAAAGCAGAGACAGAGCTGAATGTTGGAGGCTGGCACAATGGTCCCACATGTGCCTTCAGGAAGGTGCCAAGGAAATGCAGATGTGCCCCAATTCAGATTCATTTTGTTTGCACTTGAGGACAGCATCCACATGCTGGGGTGGGGCTGTGTCTGCCAGGCTCCTTGTGGGTCCTGTGCTCCTACTCTGAGCTTGGGGGCTGGCTGGTGATCCTGCCCAGCTGAGCTGATGGAAAGCTGTGGATGTGGGCACTGCATAGGGGATGTAAGCAGATCCCAGGCACTGCAGGCAGAGTTTGCACTGGGGGAAACAGCTGAGGGCAAACTGTATCCTCTGCTCCACATGGCACAGCATGTCAATTAAACACTACTTTGGATTTCTGTTCATTCCCTAAAATTTACCATTTCTCTCCTACTCTGGTGTACATGTGATTCTTTCCTAAGTGTGGGTTTTATCCCATTGGCAAAGCCATAGCAGATGCCTAGTGATATTTCTCCCTTTTCCAAAGTGCTTCTTCACAGTTGTTTGAGAATGATCCTTTCATAGTTGTGCACTGATGATCTTCAGTTGTCAGAGATGACTGCCATCAGGTTTTTAAAGGTTTTTACATTAGGTCCCATGTAGTTGGAACTTGCCTGTGGGTGGTTCTTGGTGCCCACACTGGAGGTCCTGCAGCTGCAATTTCAGCATCTCCATGAGGGTATCTGGCTGTCATCACAGCAGGGAAAAGGACACAGCAGGGAAAAGGACACAGCAGGGTAAGGGGGTGTTCCTCATTCTGTAATAAATTCTCAGCCTGACTTGAGGCCATTCATCATGGCAAGAAAAGGTTTTAGCTGTTCCTCCAGAACACTGACACCAGTTAAGTTATCCATGCATCATTCCAGCATTAGGGCTGTGTTAATGCTGTGGTTCTTGGTGTTTGCTGCAGGTCTCAGGACTATACTGGCCTTCAGAACCAGCACTCGTTGTCACCCGCTGTCCTTCTGTGCTTCTGTTGACTTTGGGGTGTTCACCACTTACCGAAGGTGTAGGTCCTGTTGAGGTGTATTCACATTTAAATAAATCTGTGTACAGGTGGTGATGGGGTGTGTTGGTGGCTGGTGAAGGACTGGTTATGTCTTTTCCACCTCAGCTTGCCTGAGATGACACAGGGGTATACTAATGATGTCAGGCAGCTGCTTGCCAAATAATTGACAAATGGGATCCGTCCTTGCAGTTGGTTTGCAGATGCTGCATTCTCTGAGCTTACATAAACCAGTAAATTTTTGAGGACTGACCCTTCAGGACCTGTTGGTCCTTGGCTTATCTTGGGTGTTGACTCCTGGTAATTACTGCCAGCAGCTGCCCCTTGGTCTCAGGGCTCTCAGTGTGTTCCCTGAGCACATCCTACCCTTCCTACATGCCAGAGTAAAACTGGGATTGTTAAGGGTGGGATTAAATGGCAGCCCAGACCTGTTACCTCCGCTGAGGCGTAGCGACCTGGTTCCAGGAATGACACGGCAGCCACACCCAGGCTGCTCGGACCACCAGCTCACAGACACCAGTGTGGTGGACGGCTAATGGCGTTTATTAACTGGTTACATGGAGTTATAAAACCTCTGTTTGCTACATCACTTCCGTCTGCTTACGTTACAAGTTAGGTGTTGCTTACCTTATCAAGGACACTAACCAACTAAGAATTGAGGGAGGGGTTCTGTCTGCCCGTACAACGCGATATGTTCCGACCGCCTGTCCCTAATCTCCCACATTTCCCCCCCTCCCATGACTAAGTAAAAAAGTATAAAAGTATAAAAGTATAAATGTTATAAAAGTATAAATGTCATAAAAATGCAAAAGCTGTTAAAGTTAGTATAATAGGATACAAAAGTGGTATAAAATGTTAGTAACAAGCGCACTTCACGGTAATTGCATGCGTTCGACAAATAGGATGTCGACTTTCTCTAAACGTCTTCTAACAAACTACACTAACTTGTTCAAAATGCAAGGCCCAAAAATCAATGTCAGGAGCATCATGGTGAGAGGGCCTATTAAGGTGGGAACAAGGGTGGCTAGCCATGGGGACTGATTGAGCCATGACTCGAACCATCCTTGTTGGGCCTCTCTCTCTCTCTTTCTCTGGGCCAGTCTTCCTCTCAGTTCGGCCATGGAGTCTCGCACGACTCCGGTGTGGTCTGCATAAAAACAGCATTCTTCTCTCAAGGCGGCACACAGGCCTCCTTGCTGCATGAGCAAGAGGTCCAGTCCTCGCCTGTTCTGCAGGACGACTTCTGAAAGCGAGGAGATAGATCTTTCCAGAGAGGAGATGGATTTTTCAGTTCTCAGTAAGTCTTCGTCAATTGTCATTTGCAGCTGAGAAAGTCTTTGATGTTGGGTCACGAGAGCTGAAACACCTGTGGCTGTGCCAGTGGCTCCTAGGCCAAGGAGCATTGCAGTGGTTATACCTGTTATTACTTCTCTTTTGCGGAGCAGGATGGTTTCTTCTAAAAAGCGATACATTTCTTCTTCTTGGTGATACAGGACTCTAGGAACAATCAGAACTTGGACACAAAAGTCAGCAAGGTTATTGAGTTTGCTAAGGTACACACAGGGAGTTATTCCGATTTGTTGACAGACCCACATTCCTGATAGGAACGGAACTGCCCACTTATCAGTCTTTTGACTAGGTTGGATGAACTCAGTACAGATATTTCCCATCTGCTTTGCTACGGTTACACTGCCAAAGCATTTGCCTCGGCCTGTGACTTGACTCAGGGTAATTTCTCTCCGGGGTGTGTCCCACTTACAGTTGTGTGGATTGTTTGCTGCAGAATATTCAAAAGGAGCATCAAGGGCGACACCCTCATAAAAAGGAGGTTCTGCATTATAACATAACCAGCATGATTTTGTAAAGTTCGGATTGGATTGGTTCAATGACAAAAAGGTAGCATTTAACACACTAAGAAACAGATTGTGAGGATCTGACTTAGGTTTTTGGTAGATAGCTAAAGGACGGGGTGAGGAGGAGGTGCTAGGTGTGGCCTCTCTCCTGTGTCTGCATGCTGTGAGAATCTGATAGGGTTTGAATGACTGGGGCACTGAAGGTGGGAGTCTGATAATTTGCACGTTTGCCCAATTTAAATGCCTGGCTGCATTTAAAGCATGCCATTTTTATCTTCTTCCAGTCTGTGAGGGGAGTTCGTTCTGACTTCCCCTCAGCCCAAGCAGAAACATTGTTGTTACTGATTTTATATACTGTTACTTCTTCTTTGTCAGAGCCGGAGCCAGAGCCGGCAGCAGAGGACTGGCTGTCCCAGTCCCAGCTGAAGTCCGAATCAGAGCTGGAAGTCGACTGACTGGCTGCTTCCGGGCTCTGGACCCTTTTGGTCGGGCTCCGACCCCACCCCTTTCCCTCAGGGCTGGGCCGTCCTTTCCCTCTTGGCCCCCACCCCTTTCCCTCAGGGCTGAGCCACTCCTTCCCCCTGGGCCTCCGCCCCTTTCCCTCAGGGCTGGGCCGTCCCTTCCCTCTTGGCCCCCGCCCCTTTCTTTCGGGGCTGAGCCGCCCCCTGCACCTGCGCTCCCCCCGCCTCCTGCTGTGGGAGCTTCTTGCCTTAGAAAAACGCGCTTTTTGGCAAAGATTAGCTTTAGCTCTCTCTTTGCACTCTCCTCCCTTTTTCTGCTCGCGTTCCCCCGCGTTAGCAAACGAGCTCTCTTTGTTTTCAGTGCTATCAGTGAGCGACCTTGAGCTTGGAGGCTTTGAAGTGAGCTCTTGATTTTCCGAGCCTGAGCCTATGCATTCGGCCGAACTGACTTCATCAACACTCTGAGCATTATCACTAACATTCAGACTACATTCTTTTACACTCTGAAAATTCTCAACAACAGTTCCCTCTGAGAAAGTTTGCGTCGCTGCTGCGATACCCATTTGGGGGGAAACCTTTAAACAATTTCGGGCAGCTCTTCAGGCTTCTTGCTCGTGCAGAGCCTTCTGTAAAGATTTTACGACCCTTCCCCATGCTTTAAGATTTTTCCCCAAGCCGGAAGACATTGTGTCTTCGGCAAGAGCCTTAGTATATTGATCCCAAACATCTGGGTGGAAGATATCCACCGGTCTATCAATAATACTAAGTTGCAAAAGCCTCGTCACTGCGAGGGTAAAATCTTTTGCTTTACAATCAATTCCCCACTGCTTATGAATCTGAGAAATGACTTTCACCAGGGCTTCCATCCTCTGCGTGGGTCCGGAGGCGTCCCTCCCGCCGAGCTGGACCCGCCGCTCGGCCGTCGTTCACCCGTCCAGGCGACTCCCGTTCTCCCAGGCAACTCCCGGGGTTTCGGCACCACTTGTTACCTCCGCTGAGGCATAGCGACCTGGTTCCAGGAACGACACGGCAGCCACACCCAGGCTGCTCGGACCACCAGCTCACAGACACCAGTGTGGTGGACGGCTAATGGCGTTTATTAACTAGTTACATGGAGTTATAAAACCTCTGTTTGCTACATCACTTCCATCTGCTTACGTTACAAGTTAGGTATTGCTTACCTTATCAAGGACACTAACCAACTAAGAATTGAGGGAGGGGTTCTGTCTGCCCGTACAACGCGATATCTTCCAACCGCCTGTCCCTAATCTCCCACAGGGATTTATTAGTAATTGCACTGAGTTTGTTAGAGGAGGAGTAGGAGATGAGACTTTGCAGCCTTTTCTTTCCCTGTTCTCTTCTGAATCTGTTACATCACTTTTGGAGAATGCTCAGTTTCCTCTGAATGTTAAAGATACCACCTTTCTGGTATATCATCTGGTGAGCTTCCTCTATACAGTGTGCAGCTTCTCTAGAATGAGGGCTGAGATTTCCAGAGGAGCTGATGAGACCCCTGACCCAGAAGTAGACTCAGAAGTAGACCCAGGTGTGGAAAATCCAGAGTGGTATGGAGAATGGGAGGATATGGGACAAACCCTGAAAGAATTTTTTGACTCTATAGCCTGGGCCTTTCCACATGAACAAATTCAGAATCCAGCTGAGGTGGGGAGATACTTGAAAGAGAACTGCCATGATGACTCTAAGGAAAAAAAGCCCATTGTAATAAGCTGGGCCCTGGCATATGCTTATCGCACGCTGCTAGATACTGTAGGGCAGCAGATAAAGCAGAGGGGCAGGAAGATAAATCAGCAGCTACCCCATTCATGCAGGCTGCAGCAAACACCCCAGCTACTCAGACAGCAGCTAAACCAGACAGTGAGCCTAAGTCAGCAGCTACACCAGATAGGGAACCTAAACCAGAGCTAAACCAGATATTGAGCCTAAGACACTGGCTGTCGCTGCGGGAAAGAAGCACACACTCAAAACTGATAGACCAATGGGCAGTGATCCAGATGAAGGACCTTCAATGCAAGCTCCTGACACAAAATCAGAAGCCCAAACAACTGGCACAAGATCAGAAGCCACTATTGAGTCCTATTCCCTGAAGGACCTTTGTGGCCTGAGAAAAGATTACACTCGACAACCTGATGAATCTATAATTAGTTGGTTAGTCCATCTTTGGGATGCTGCAGGCGAGGCTACAATACTGGATGGCACTGAAGCAAGGCATTTAGGATCCCTGTCATATGATCCAGTTATTGACCAAGGAATGATGAGGGAGGCTCACCTTTGCAGTCTCTGAGTATGGGTCCTTGGGAACTGTGGCACAAAGATATCTGTGTGCAGATGAACTCTATATGCAGCAAACCTAGTGGAAAACCATTGAACAAGGGATTCAGTGCTTGAGAGAAATGGCAGTGGCAGAGATTGTTGTCTCAGATAACCTAAACACTAGGAACCCAGACTTGGTACCATGTACACCCGTGATGTGGTGAAAACTTGTATGACTTGGGCCACAAGAATACACTTCTGCTTTAGCAATAATGAAGCGGGATGACACGGAGGAGACTGTGCTTGATATGGCGAAGAAGCTCCGAGCATATGCAGATGCCGTGCATGGTCCAACACATGCAAGAATCGCAGCTGTGGAAACCTGTCTGCAGAAATTAGAAGATAAGATAGAGGACAGTCACAAGAAACTCAGGGAGGAGATTAAAGAGGGCTTTCTCCAAGTGTCTGCAGTACAGATCAGAGGTTCTGGCACCAAACGCAGACGTTCTCCAGATAGGGAGAGAAGGGGCACCCCACGAGCTGAGCTGTGGTCCTTCCTGCATGATCGTGGAGAAAACATGAGGAAATGGGATGGAAAATCTACTGCTGCTCTGGCGCGGCAGGTGCTTGAATTGGAGGACAGCAAGACTAGGAGAGGAAGTTCCATTAAAAAGGAAGCAGCTCCAGTTACCCAGGGAAAGAAGGATAACCAGGCTTAGAGGGGTCCTGCCTCTAGCCAGGTAGAGGCTAGGGAAAACCATGTTTTTTGGACTGTGTGGATTTGTTGGCCTAGCACATCAGAACCACAAAAATATGCGGCCTTGGTCGACACTGCTGCACAGTGCACATTAATCCCATCAGGACATGTAGAGACAAAATCTGTTTCTATTGCTGGCATGACAGGGGATCACAGGATTTTACTTTGGTGGAAGCTGATGTGAGCCTGACTGGAAATGAGTGGAAGAAACACCCTATTGTGACTGGCCCAGAGGCCCCATGCATTTTGGGCACAGACTTCCTCCAAAATGGGTATTTCAAAGAGCCAAAGGGACTCAGATGGGCGTTCAGGATAGCAGCTGTAGAGACAGAGGGTGTTAAGCAATTGAACACCTTGCCTGGACTATCAGAAAACCCATCTGCAGTAGGACTCCTGACGGGGGAAGAGCAATGAGTGCCAATTGCAACTTCAACAGTGCGTCACCGACTGTTATAGAAGGACACAAGATGATGTAATCCCCATCCACAAGATGATCTGTGATCTGGAGAGCCAAGGGATGGTCAGCAAAACACACTCACGCTTCAACAGCCCCATCTGGCCTGTTCGTAAATCTGAAGGAGAACAGAGATTGACTGAAGACTATCGGGCCTTGAATGAAGTGACTCTACCGTTGAGCGCTGCTGTGCCAGACATGTTAGAGCTCCAGTCCAAGCTGGAGTCCAAGGCAGAAAAATGGTATGCCACAATTGACATTGCTAATCCATTTTTCTCCATTCCTCTGGCAGAAGAATGCAGGCCTCAGTTTGCCTTCACATGGAGGGGAGTGCAGTACACTTTGAACCGATTGCCCCAGGTGTGGAAGCACAGTCCTACCATCCGCCATGGACTGATCCAGGCTGCTCTAGAAAAGGGTGACGCTTTAGAACATCTACAGTACATCAATGACATCATTGTGTGGGGGAATACTGCAGGAGAAGTGTTTGATAAAGGAGAGAAAATCATCCAGATTCTCCTGAAAGCCAGTTTTGCTATCAAGAAGAGCAAAGTTAAGGGACCTGCTCGAGAGATCCAGTTCCTGGGAATGAAGTGGCAAGACGGATGGCGCCAGATTCCCACCGATGTCATGAACGTACAGCCAGATTGTGAGCCCTCTCTACCTGGTCACCCGCAAGAAGAACACTTTCCACTGGGGCCCTGAACAGCAACAAGCTTTTGCCCAGATCAAGCAGGAGATTGCTCATGCAGTAGCCCTTGGCCCAGTCAGGACAGGACCAGATGTGAAGAACGTGCTCTACTCTGCAGCTAGGAGCCATGGTCTGTTCTGGAGCCCTTGGCAGAAGGTGCCTGGTGAGACTTGAGGCCGACCACTAGGATTCTGGAGTCAAAGCTACAGAGGAGCTGTTTGGGTTTGCTTCCCAGAGGGACCCTATTTGGAGGTTTCCTCCCAAATTTGCCCTAAACCAGGACACTGGGAAATGCAAAAACCCACAGCCTTTCTGCTCTTCTGGATGACAAACAAAAGCCTCAAGAGACCACAGTGTACTGAAGCCTTTCAGGATGTTTTTCCCCTCAAATCTGTACAGGTGTGCATTGTGAGGATGATTTTTTTTTCATTTTAAAGGGAACACATTTCTAAAATAATATAAGAGCAAAAAATGCCATTATTGCCAGTGTTCTCTCAAGAGAGGGAGAAATATTCAGCTTGGAGGGCCCCAGCATTTTCTGTTTTGTGATCAGGTTCCATTGTCAGCTTACCCGGCTTTGAGCTCTGTAAGAATTATGGCCAAAACACAATGGGGTCTGCCAGTTCATGAGCTAAGAACCTTCTGCCCTTAACAGAGCAATGTATTCCATCTGGTTCCAGCAGAGCAGGTGCCATAAAAGTTGCCCCATGATCAAAGAATCCAAAATTTTGTCAATGACACCAACCCTTAAGCCACTTGTTAATGATGTGACTTCTATTTCTTTCATCATTTTTCTCCGCCACCAAAGGGACCGAGTGGAACTCTACCTGGGCCCCTGTCTTATCAACCACTTGACCTAGTGCCCTAAAGTCCGTTTTAATCACCTTGACACTCCTCTTTTCAATCTCATCACTGCCAGCCTGGAATATCAGCAGTGGGTAATAATCAGAGGGCTGAATCAGCCTAGGAAGTCTCTCAGTGATATTTTGTACCCAGGCCCCAAGGAGGCAGCAGACTTCCCTGTGGGATGGGTCCGGTCGACATATGGGGCCCTCTGTTCCTCTCAGAAGGGAATCACCTGTTACCCTGGTTTTTCTGAGTTTCTTTATTAGCCTTTTGATTTTCATAAATGGAGTCAGATCTTTTAGTTACTGTAGAATATTAGAGCAGTTTTCTACCTTTCCCACAGAAGTAATATAAACAAATCCTTTGTTTTTCATTCTCTGTCCTTTGTTTGCATATTTCTAACCTGAAAACAATTGTAACTGACAATTCGTCTGGCCACTGAGGCTGAGGGGTGGAAACCCCAAAAAGCCAATCTTCAGCTAGACCCAGAAATGTATAAAAAGTAAAAAATAAACAAAGGGGTCTCTTCTCTCCGCTCTTTCAGCTGGGAGCTGGATCAGAAGAACCTCTGCGAAAATCTCTTGTCTGCGTGTGATTGCTTTGTGTGTCTCGGTGACAATCACCTACTATAATTACCCTTCTTTTCTTTTTGATGTTAGAGGTGGAGATCCGTCTTACAGATGAATCATAATTGGGAGGCTCACTGGGCAGATAATTTCCTTCTAAATCATCTAAATGACCTGGCTGGCTCTCTAGATCCAGGGCCTTATACCTATTCTGAAGTGGCACCTGGCTAGGGGATGGGGGTCAGGAGGAGTTTTTATTACCTCCCCGAGCAGAGACCCATTTCCACTCCCCTTCATCTACCCGGTGCCCTTCTATTGCCCCGGGCTTTGTGAAACAAAGCCCCTCGAGGTTACTGGTTCTGTTTATTATTAATACTGTAGTTGTTGTTTGTTTGCCTTGTTATACTTACTGGTAAAGAACTGTTATCCCTTTCCCCATAGATCTGCCTGAAAAGCCTCTTTAATCTTCTAAATTATAATAACTTGGAGGGAAGGGATTGGAATTCCCCACTCCTAGAGAGGCCCCACCCCTCCCTAGCAGATACCTGTCTTTCAAACCAAGACACATGGCAAACAGGGGCATGGCACGTCTCTGAGGCGTGACCATGGCAGTTTGCGCAGCAGTTCGCGCAGGCAGGGCAAGCAGGCAGGGTTGCAAGTTCTCTTGCTAGTAAGGTGTGCTGTGTGTTGTTTGAGGTGTTTCTGCTGGCTGGTTGGTCTTGGGGTTTCTGTTAGTAATGGTTTCAACACAGTCAAAAACTGTGGTTGGTACAAGTGCATGTGACCAAGTGGAGCCCTCCAAAAAGGATGCGTCTGTACAGACCCATTCCTGCCTGGAGTGTTTGAGCTTATCAGTTGTTTCAGGGGTGTTGTGGAGGAGGCGTGCCTGAGGTGTGAACAGGTGAACAACCTCCTTTCACTGGTGGCTGAACTTAGGGAGGAAGTTGAAAGATTAAGGAGTATCAGGAAAAGTGAAAGGGAAATAGAGCATATCAATCCCATTGCCCTGACCCCGCAGCCTGCCTGCAGCCCGTGCAAAGGAAGGAATTTCCAGGGATAACAGAAAAGACAAAGAGCCAGTGGAGCATTTGGGGATTTTTCGGTGTTGGACAGCTTGGGGTAGTTTTGTGGGCCTGTCTTCCTCAACATTTCAGCTCAAGTGTTTATTCTTAGATAAATAAAATATAGTTATAATTTTTTATTTCCTGACAAGCATAAAGATTTTAATCATAACATTAGATAATATTATGAAAGCATAGGAGGAATCTTTTTTAATTAATGCCCTAAAGTGCAGCTCATTCTTCTTCAGCACATCACAGGGAAAGTTGTTGTAGGACATGAAAGAAAGATGAGAGACTCCAAATATTTCAGAAGGCAAAGAGGATAGAAAGGACTTTTTTGTCTTATTCTTAGTACCTTTTATAAGGTGTTCTGAAACAGACTTAACATGATTGGTTAATAGGAATGACAGCTCTCTAATCCCATTGGTTAAACTAGAGAAACAGCAAAACACCACCTGGAGAAAGAATGTTTTGAGAAAGGATAGTTGTTTGCCAAGATTGTTTTGAGAAGAAGCTTTCTTGAGAAATTTTCCCTTGGGAAAAAGTTAGCAGCTGCTAGCAAGCTAAAATATCTCAGACTGAAATATCAGGCCCACAGGTGAGAGTGCTTCAAAACAGAGATCTTGAGGGCACAGGAACAGACTGTCCCTGTGTGCCGAAAGATGAGTCGACAAGGTAAATGTCCAGCCTGGATGGGCAGGGAGGTTTTGGAGGAATTTAGGAATAAAAGGAGGATGTATCATTTTTGGAAGGATGGTCAGGTCTCTCAGGAAGTATTAAAGGGGGCCGCTAGAGCATGTAGGAAAAAAATTAGGGAAGCCAAAGCTCAGTTTGAACTTAAAATGGCAAATTCTGTAAAGGATAATAAAAAATGTTTTTACAAATGTATTAGTGGTAAAAGGAAGGGTAAGACCAACCTTTGTTCTTTATTGGATGAGGGAGGGAACATAGTAACTGCAGATGAGGAGAAGACAGAATTGCTTCATGCCTTCTTTGCCTCAGTTTTTAGTGGGAAGACAACTTGACTTCAAGACAACTGTTCTCTTGGGTTGGTTGGTGGTGTCAAGGAACAGAATGGTCCCCCCATTATCCAAGAGGAGGCAGTCAGAGAACTGCTGAGATGCTTGGATACTCATAAATCTATGGGCCCAGATGGGATCCATCTCAGGGTGAAGAGGGAGATGGCAGATGAGCTTGCAAAGCCACTCTCCATCATTTACCAACAGTCTTGGCTCACTGGCAAGGTACCAGATGACTGGAAGCTGGCCAATGTGACACCCATTCACAGAAAGGGTGGGAGGGAGGATCCTGGTAATTATAGACCAGTCAGCCTGACCTCAGTACCTGGCAAGATAATGGAACAGTTTATACTGAGTGTCATCACACAGAATTTACAGGATGGCCAGGGTCTCAGGCCCAGCCAGCACGGGTTTAGGAGGGGTAGGTCATGTTTGACCAACCTGGTCTCCTTTTATGACCAGGTGACCCACCTGGTGGATGCAGGAATGTAGCAGGATTTTTGGAGACAGACACAGAGAGACCTGACAGTGCTGGGAAAGTTCTGTTGTTTTAGCACTGTCAAGGACGTTGAGCCTGAGAACCAGAACACTGAGCCTGAGAACCAGCTTTTTCCCTCAACAAAGTGTAAACAGGTAACTGCAAAGGAATGCTTATGCAGATAACACTAGCCAATAGCTAGTAGTAGAATGCCGTGTGAACAGCTTGTGCACAAGAATGATATATGTATAAAAGAAACCTGTGTACCCTCAATAAATGGAGCATTCACCACTACTTCTGTGAAGAAGGTGTTTGACTCTGGCTGTTCCCTGTGTTTTTGTTTTTGTTTTCGTTTTGTTTTTCTTTCTTTTCAAAAATCACCTTCACAGGAAGAGCTGTGGATGTTGTCTATTTGGACTTCAGCAAGGCTTTTGACACTGTCTCCCACAGCACACTCCTGGATAAGCTGGCAAGCTCGTGGCTTGGACAGGAGCACTCTTTGCTGGGTTAGGAATTGGCTGGATGGCCGGGCCCAGAGAGTGGTGGTGAATGGTGCTGCATCCAGCTGGCGGCCAGTCACCAGTGGTATCCCTCAGGGGTCTGTGCTGGGGCCAGTTCTGTTCAATATTTTTATTGATGGCATGGAGGTGGGTATTGAATCTTTCATTAGTAAATTTGCAGATGACACTAAGCTGGGAGCATGTGTCGATCTGTTGGAAGGTAGGATGGCTCTGCAGAGAGACCTGGAATGGTTGGATGGATGGGCAGAGTCTAACAAGATGGAGTTTAATAAGTCCAAGTGCCAAGTCCTGCACTTTGGCCGCAATAACCCTCTGCAGCGTTATAGGCTGGGGACGGTGTGGCTGGACAGTGCCCAGGCAGAAAGGGACCTGGGGGTACTGGTCAACAGCCGGCTGAACATGAGCCAGCAGTGTGCCCAGGTGGCCAAGAAGGCCAGTGGCATCCTGGCCTGTATCAGGAATGGTGTGGCCAGCAGGAGCAGGGAGGTCATACTTCCCCTGTACATGGCACTGGTGAGGCCACACCTTGAGTATTGTCTCCAGTTCTGGGCCCCTCAGTTTAGGAAGGACATTGAGATGCTTGAGCACATCCAGAGGAGGGCAACAAAGCTGGTGAAGGGTTTGGAACACAAGCCATATGAAGAATGACTGAGGGAGCTGGGGTTGTTTAGCCTGGAGAAAAGAAGACTCAGAGGTGACCTTATCACTCTCTACAACTTCCTGAAGGGTAGTTGTAGACAGCTGGGGGTTGTTCTCTTTCGTCAGGCAGCAACTGACAGAACGAGGGGACACAGTCTCAAGCTGCATCAAGGGAAATTTAAGTTGGATATTAGGAAAAAAGTTTTTCATGGAAAGAGTGATAAAGTACTGGAATAGTCTGCCTGGGGAGGTGGTGGAATCACCATCCCTGGATGTGTTTAAAAAAAGACTGTATGTAGCACTCGATGCCATGATCTAAGTTAAGGTGTTAGGGCTTGGGTTGGACTCGAAAATGACGAAGGTCTCTTCCAACCTAGACATTCTGTGATTCTGTAATCTCATTAGATTTATTTGATAACATCCACCATAAAGCCAGTTTAAACATTTGTTTATGGAGGACTAATTTCCCAACATTTTATCCTTATTTCTATTGATCAGGTATCAAAGCTGTGCTTACCAGTCAACCTCATGGGGCACTGACTTTTAGTATTGAAATGAATGGAATCTGTGAAGATAGATAATTTCCCAATTATTTTTAATATGATCCTTTTACCCTGTGAAGTTCTGCTTTGCCCCTGATTCCTATGATAGATTCTTTTTGAATTCTCTGGGTTTAATGTAACAATAGATACCAGCTAATCTCTTTTTTTTTTTTTTTTTTTTTTTTTTTTTTTTTTTTTTTTTTACTTTAAATAGGAGAATAGAATTCTTTTAACTAAACAAAATCAAATTTCTTGTGCACTAAGTCAATGGAAATGTAACATTGTATATTTGATTGTAGGGCAGTGTATAACCAGAATGGGCTATATTACACTAAAAAGTCAAGCACTTTGGAATTCAATGTCTAAGTATTTTGCATGCATGTTTATTTAAAATCTTGATGATAGAGTAATACTTTTAAAAGGAAGCAAATACTAAAATGTCTGTTTGGATGTGTATTTTACTTAGTGTTTTAATATTTAGTCAGGATTGTTAAATGTCAGATATCGCAGTGATAGAAGAAATCAATTTGTCATTTCAGTTTTACTAACATTTTAGTGTGTTCCATTAAACACCAATATCTAATTAACTTGACTGTATAAAAGGATTTTTGGATCTTGGGATCTTAGCTTCATAATTTGGAAAATTCCTTTGGGAAATGTGATTCCCATAAGTGTGTTTGTGAAGATGAGCCTTTTATGGGCTTCATCAAGGGGAACAGTAGGTGAACAAATAATTTAAAAGATATCTATTTATTAGACTTCTCATAGTAATAAAAGAAAATGAGTTTGTTAGAATCTTGGTAAAATATTACAGCAGTTTAATGACTTCTTTTTTTCTGAGTTTTGATACTTTTTTCTTTTTAAACTTTTGAAAATTGTATGGGTAAGAAACACATCAGAATCTGGGAAATAATTATACCTGTCCTGTCTCTGGTGGTGATGGTGGCTTGATGTCAGAGGGAAAAATATAACTGGGCCACGTGACTTTTTAAATTAGAAATGCTATTATGGACAGCATTTTATTTCCATAGGCAAATATTGTTACCCTGGTTTTTCTGAGTTTTTTATAGCCTTTTGAATTTTCATAAAATGGAGTCAGATCTTTAGTTACTGCACAATATTAAGAGCAGTTTTCTACCTTTTTCCCACACATGTAACATAAACAAATCTTTTGTTTTTCATTCTCTGTCCTTTGTTTGCATATTTCTAACCTGAAAACAATTGCAACTGACAGCTGGTTTGACCATTCGGCTGAGGGGTGAGAACTCCAAGAAGCCAATGTTCGGCCAGACCCAAAAATGTATATAAAGTAAGAAATAAACAAGGAGGCTCTCTCTCCGCCCCGGACTCAGCTTTGAGCTGGCACGGAGGAACCTCTCTGCCCTGCGAAACCTCTCTGTGTGACTGCTTTGCGAATCACGGTAATAAAACATCATCTTTCCCCTAGAACAAACCTTCCTCTGTGAGTTCTGAAATGCAGGGACTTTGGTCAGGCCCTGATATTGGGGCTGTGCAGACCTCAGTGCCCACCACACCCCAAGGATCAGCAAATCTTCCAGGGGAAAGCTTGGAGATGTTGGCAAAGGCACAAATGGGGTGCACAGTCCTGAGGCTTTCTTCCATTTCAATATTCATGGAGGAAAAGGGAGAGAAGAGGTCATGGAAAAGGCTACTGGGTTTTATTCCAGCTTCTTACAGCACATCTCCAACACAGTAAATGAGGCCCATGGGAGGGTATTTTCAGTTTAATCCTTGTTTGCCTGCTGTTTGATTTCTGATGTTCATCTGGATTTCTGTGACCATTTGTGTGTCATGAATTGTTAATATTTACTTACTGCCTTACAGCAAAAGCAGCATCTTTCACAGTAAATAGAAGGGGGAAAAATCAGTTGTGAAATTGGGTGTGGGTGTGTTTGGGATTTTCTGTGCATGCGTGGGGAGGGGTTGTTTTGGTTGTTGTCTTATTTTGGATTTTTTTTTTGTGGCCCAGGCATCTCCTTGCTGCTGTTGATAGAAAGCTAAAAGCCATCCCAATACAGAGTGGGTAATTAAGTCCACTTCAGCTGTACAACTTTTGCTGCACAAGTTCTTGCTAGACATTGACAATTAGACTATTTACAACTATTTTAGGGCAATTTTAACAGAGCAAGGAATATTTCATGTGAAATTAATTGTAGTCATTAAATGTGGTGGTCAAATAAAGTAGCAATCAATTATAAGAACAATTAATAAGAATACAGATCCCCTGTTACTTTTTTTTTTTGCAAAACTAAATTTTAAAACTAAGTTATGATCTTCTTTATTCTTCCACAGAGCATAATTTGTTGCGTTGATGCCACTTCCTTCAGCTTGATTACATTAATTAGGCAAAAAACGTACAAGATTTCAAGAGGTTCCATGTTTTTTCCTCCCGGTTAGTTTTGTTATTTTTATCTTGAGAGCTCAGTGTAAGATTTGCTTTTAGACCAATTGCTTGCTTTGTAATAATTAATTTTTTTATTGCTGCACCAGATATTTTCTTCTGATTGCAGAAAGGACAGAGTGACAGCAGGAGTGCTTAATTAATTTTGCTTCAGGAACTGGTAACCGAGTGATTTTAGGTGAACTGAAAAATGCCAGGTGGCATTGGGAATAAATAAGAGATCCCAAAGCTGCTGTCTGAATTGACAGGAGGCGTGGTTGACATCTGCTGATGCTCTTGCATTTCTCTCTGGATATTTGGGGAAACTGTTTGCTGGTTATCAAAGTTAGAGCCCAAATGAGAGTGAAGGCTGTAAGGGAATTTGGATGCCAAAGCACCTTAATTTCAGTTCATGAATTGCATGGCACACGTTCTGCAGGATGGCTGCTGTGATCCAGGAGAGTGTGCCTTCAGCTGTGTGAACTGTGGCCTCTCCCAGAGTCTCTCCTCTGAATATTCTCTGTGTCACTGGATGCAGGATAGGGAATTCCTCCTTGGTCACTTCTCTGTTGAGCTTGCATTGGTGCTTTCTCCTTGTTGCCAGCATCAGGGCTCTGCTTCTCCAGGTAAGAAGGGACAGGAGCAGAGGAAATGGCTTTGGGTTGTACCTGGGAGGTTTGGATTACATATCAGGAAAAATTTCTTCACAGAAAGGGTTGTCAAGCATTAACATAAGCTGCCCAGGGAAATGGACATCCTGGAGGTGTTAAAAAGCTCCTGGATGTGGCACTTGAACATGCGATGCTGAACGTGGTGGTGCTGGGCTGCTGGTTGGACTTCAGGACCTTAAAGGGCTTTTCCAACCTTAACAATTCCATGAATCCATGGACACGTTTGCACTCGATGATCAGCAGGTCATTTGTGCAGTTTGGCTTGAGCACATAAACTTTGTCAGAGTTCATGCTGCTGCCTGCAGCCAGAGCTTGGACATGGTTCATCTGTTCTGCCTTGCAGGTGGCTGGAGGAAGGTCAGGCTGTGCCCCAGCTGTGTTCCCTGTCCCATTCTCTGGGTCACTCCAGCCTGGGAATGCTGTGGGCACACCAAGGGACACCCTCAGGGTGGGTGTATTGCTGAGGGAAAAGAACAAGTGCAGATTTGAGACTACTTTGTGTTTGACTTTTCTGCTTCTCCCCTTTCATTCGACTTTTATTTCTATTTTTGAGTGCTTCTCAATGGAAATGGAAGATTATCAGTAGCATTCCAAGATGATCAATTTAGCCAGACTTTGAGAAGTTTTATTGTGTTGCAACAAAATTTGCTGAATTTTTGTGTTACAAATTACTTTCTAATCTTTTGGTGACATTCCTAGCTCCTTATTTCATTTTTCTACCAAGTCATATCACATCAGGAGGTTTTTTTGGGGGGTAAATTCAATATAATTATTGCTTTCAGCTGCTCAAGTTTACTTGTGTGTGTGTAGTTTACATCCTTTGCAACTGTACGTGCACTTAATTTTTTTTTCCAATATTCCTGTACTAGCTGTAGATCTTCTCTCAGGTAGAGGCAATAACAAAGCAGTTAATTTCTTTTGTATATTTACTTCTACTGCTAAATGCTGGTAAACGCAATTGGGAAGCCACTTGCCAGATGGAAATAAGATGAAATTACTCGTTCGTTTCCCAAGGCAATATAAGGATGTTTTTGTTCGCTGTGTGTACAGACTTGACAGAAATTGGAGACTTAGGCTCAATTTAAGGTAGGCTAAAGTTCACCTAAAAATCTACTTTCTCCATGCTGTAATTCAGTGTACTCCTTTCTATCTCCTGTTACCCTGGTTTTTATGAGTTTCTTTATTAGCCTTTTGATTTTCATAAATGGAGTCAGATCTTTTAGTTACTGTAGAATATTAGAGCAGTTTTTCTACCTTTCCCACAGAAGTAATATAAACAAATCCTTTGTTTTTCATTCTTTGTCCTTTGTTTGCATATTTCTAACCTGAAAACAATTGTAACTGACAATTCGTCTGGCCACTGAGGCTGAGGGGTGGAAACCCCAAAAAGCCAATCTTCTGCTAGACCCACAAATGTATAAAAAGTAAAAGAATAAACAAAGGGGTCTCTTCTCTCCGCCCTTTCAGCTGGGAGCTGGATCAGAAGAACCTCTGCAGAAATCTTTTGTCTGCGTGTGATTTCTTTGTGTTTCACGGTGACAATCTCCCTTTAATTTTCATCCTCATCATGACTGACAGTTTTTGCTGTTAATTCTTTATTAAAATTATTCATTGATAATTTAAAGAAAGAAGGGAATTTCATATGAACTGGACATTTCAGCTCATAATAAAATGCTTTAGCAGCTTCAATATCAATGAATAAAATCATATATATTTCAAAAAATTGGTCATGGCCACTTCTCATGCTATTCAGTAGCTAAATTAATGAACAGGTGTAAAATGATAATTTTCAAGAATAATGTATGCTTCCTTTTTTTTACTACAGAAGTACAAAAGTACTGATGGTAGAATTTTTTCCTAATTAAGTCTCTAAAGTATTTCAACCTGTTTGTGTATGTTTTTTGCCATGATTATCATTAGACTTGCTTAATGTGTTTTAAACTTACCTAACATTTTGTTTAGGGTTTTGTATACCCTGGATGGGTTTGAGGGGTTTCAAGCAGGGCACTTTCAGTGGGCTTAGGTGAGTTCCCAGCTGAAGGTCTCATTGAAGGCACAGCTGGAGCTGCACATGCGCTGGGAAATGTCAGTTCAGCAGCAAACAATGCCTTGCAGCATCTTGCATCAGCCTTTTCCCTCCAACACCAATAAACAAATGTATTATTGCTCACTTAATAGAGGTGTTTACATCTGTGTTTTCTGATCTCCAGTAAGAATCTGTGTGTGCTAAAACTGGCACATGCTCTCCTTTGGCATTGTCATAGTGGCTCTCCTTCCCTTTCCCTCTTCTGTCTGAGGTAAATGCTAAAGGAAAGCCCACCCAAAACTGTGGTGGTGCAGAACTGTTTTATTAGATTTTTGTAAAAAGTTTATGTTATGGTTCGTTTCACTGTATCCCCAATTCTGTATCCCTTTTGTGTTGTCTGTATAATAAGGTGTTTTGTGTCAATCATCCCATACCTCACATGACCTGTAACATCCCCTCTGCCCCAACCCCCCTCTCTGGGGCAGCTTGTCAATCACTCCCGGGGTCCCTCCCGGATTGTGAAATCTCCGGCAGAGAGCTTCAGGTGATAGGTAGCCTGGGGGAAATTCCTTTAGCTCTGGATTTTAGTGGTCTGAAGCTTGGGGGTGGGCACACCTTGTTACCCCCTGAAACCCCTGATTTGTGGTCTTTTTTGTATCCTCCCTGGGACCCTCCCCCGCTTATAGGGGGTAGGAGGGAGGAGCAAACTCTCTCAGCCGCGGGGTTCTCAGCCTGGAAGCTCTCAGCCGCTCGCCTCGGAGCTTGGAGATCCCTGCTAATAAACATCCTTTAACCTGCTAAGCTGAGAGCCAGCCTTTTCTCTTCTGCTGCTGTTGACTGTCACCTTTGGGTCCAGCTGCCAAGCCGAGAAGCCAAAACGAACTGGAAACTTTGTGTCTGTGTTGACCCGAGCTAGCTGGGGGTCAGCTCCCACCCGGAGCGGGGACACAACCGGACAAAACCTTCTACAGGTCTAACTGGTGTGAGCTAATTATGCATTAGTGGCTCAGCTGTTCCATTCCCCAGAACACACTCACTGCTCCAGACCTGAGCTGACCTGTTCCTTTCAGTGTTCTGTTGCTTCATCAGTTGTGGTCAGAGAGTAAGGAAGCTTCCCGTCTTGTTTTAAACTCACCTTTTGTTTTAAACTCACAATTTCTGGCATGGACACCTGGGTATGGCAGTCACCAGCTCTCAGTGCTGTCTGTAAGACTTGTTGGTTTGGAAAAAAGCTGATTTTGAATGAAGATGTAAGCCAGTACCATTATAAAAGTGCTGTAATGAATAATCACAGCACTGAACTCCAAGGTCTGTATGAAGTAATACAGCTGTTTTACCTTCCAGATTGATTTTTCATCTTTCTTTTCTGAGCTGCCCTATGCTGTCTGCTATAAAATCCTTCTTTCATCTCTCCCTTTGGTTCTGTGGCATCAAACCAAAAAGTGTCTTATCTTTAAATGGGCACTTATGAAAGGAAAACTTGACAAGGGGCGGGAGGTTGGTCAGCAATGGTGTATTGAATTCTGAAGAGTATCAAGTATCTTTTTAATTGAGTTATTTTTAAAAAATCCATAATCCGTGGTTGTATTACAGTTGAATCACTGCTGAAATGGATTGTGTGATCAGAGCCTCTGGCAGAAGAGGGCTGAGCATGGCTTTAGAGAGCTCTCTGGATGCTCCATGTCATCTCAAGCATGGCTAAAACGGTGGTGCAGAGATTCTAAGAGCTGTCTAATCTAGAAATTTTAGTAGCGTCTCTTTCTGCCTGTGAATTTGGGCTTGGTAAGATTGGTGTTGATGCTGTATTGTGACATCAGTGCAGTCACATAAGCATCTGGTTCTAGTGTTTCTCTGATTTTTGTGAATTGGCATGAAGTGATATCATGGGTTGGTACAATTTTGTTTTCTGGATATAGAGAAATGTAAAATGTTTTTCCCTGTCCTAACCATGGTGTGGGTTGGGGGGGGGGGGGGAGGACAAGGACCTATCAGAAAGCAGGCTGGGATATTGACAGCTAAGTTGACCAATGAGAAGTGTCAGTGCAACTTTGGAAGGAACATTTAAAACTAATCTGCTGGGACCGCCCACTCTCTTGCTTCGGTGATTGGCCATGAGGTAACAGGGTGGTCGGGGCCGGGCCCGGGCCCGGCCTGGGTTGGGCTCTGCTGCCCCTTTAGGCGGCCGGGCCGGGCCCGGACAGGCTTTCAGAAGCTGCTGCCTGCATGGAGAGAGGGGGGAGCCCAGGTTAGGCCCCCCGTTGCCGGCTGGGCGGCTGGGCTGGGCCCGGCCAGGCTTCTGAAAACTGCTGTCTGCATGCAGCCGGGGGAGCCCAGGTCAGGCCCTTCTGCCTCTAGGTGGCTGGGCCGGGCCTTGCTGAGCCCTCTAAGAACTGCTGCTCGCCTGAGAGCAGCCTAAGTAAAGCCTTTTTTGCAGCGTAGTAATAGCTCTGAGCTGGACCGCCCTAGATAAGACCGAGGGGTGGAAAAAAGGACATTTGCCGGTTTCTTCTACCAGCCCAGCGCATGCACGTGGCCTTTGCAAGCTCGGGCAAAAATTTAACCTTTTCTTAGCAACACGGAACTTTTAAAGCACAATTCTTCGAGAGAAAGAAAAAAGAAGAAAACAGAAGGTACATGGAACAGACACTGCATGAAGTCAGTTAGATGAGAAGTGAAAGAACTAATAATATTGGAATAGGGTTGAAGAAGTGGACATTTTTAACCGGACTTTTCTAAGGTAAATTATGAAGAAATGAACTGTTCTTTGCAGCATCTTAGTATTATTTGGGTAGAATGCTATTCTAATCAAAATTAAGGACTAGTGTAATAGAGATTTATTTGGGAACTTTGAAACCCCTGCTCCTGGGTCAAAAAGGAGGTCTCAGCCCTTTGAGACAAAGATAATTTTAGATAAGAAGAAGTATTCATAAATAATACCCCAGATACACTGAGAAGCTCTGGGGATAGAACATCACAGTCTGCGAAAACTCTGGGCGGCAGCAGATGTGTGTGTGAGCAAACATCTCCATAAAAGATCTTAGAAGTACTCTTCTCCTAAAATAATGTGTAGTTGTGTCTAAGTAGTGAAACTGACTGAAAATCCTAAGTTGTGTCTTTCTATGTTGTTCAATAAGAAAGTTAATAGTTTGTAAGAGAAAGAGGCGTGTTTTTGAAGTTTCATGCTGTTTTTAGGGTTTTTTCCAACTTTCTTTTTCTTCTATTCTTTTAGTGTGTGTTAATAACACTATGTTTGTTCATTTTTTTAAGCTTAAACCTGCTTTGTTTATTTTTCTCCTAATCTCTCCCTCCCACAAAAGTATTAACACTAAAACCCCTACATTAATTGGTGTTTCTGCCTGGTTTTTGTGGGAGATTAGGGACAAGCAGTCGGACGATATCGCGCTGTACGGGCAGACAGAACCCCTCCCTCAACTCTTAGTTGGTCAGTGTCCTTGATAAGATAAGCAATACCTAACCTGTAACGTAAGCAGACGGATGTGATGTAGCAAACAGAGGTTTTATAACCCCATGTAACCAGTTAATAAACGCCATTAGCCGTCCACCACATTGGTGTCTGTGAGCTGATGGACCGAGCAGCCTGGGTGTGGCTGCCGTGTCGTTCCTGAACCAGGTCGCTACACCTCAGCGGAGGTAACAAGTGGTGCCGAAAAACCCGGGAGTCGCCCTGGACATCGGGAGTCGCCTGGACGGGTGAACGACGGCCGAGCGGCTGGTCCAGCTCGGCGGGAGGGACGCCTCCGGACCCACGAAGAGGATGGAAGCTCTCGTGAAGGTCGTTTCTCAGATTCATAAGCAGTGGGGAATTGATTGTAAAGCAAAAGATTTTACCCTCGCAGTGACGAGGCTTTTGCAACTTAGTATTATTGATCGTCCGGTGGATATCCTCCACCCAGATGTTTGGGATCAATGTACTAAAGCTCTTGCCGAAGACACAATGTCTTCCAGCTCAGGGAAAAATCTTAAAGCATGGGGGAGGGTCGTAAAATCTTTACAGAAGGCGTTGCATGAACAGGACACCTGGAGAGCTGCGCGAAATTGTTTAAAGGTTTCCCCCCAATTAGGTATCGCAGCAGCAACGCAAACTTTCTCAGAGGGAACTGTTGTTGAGAATTTTCAGAATGTAAAAGAATGTACTCTGAATGTTAGTGATAATGCTCAGAGTGTTGATGAAGTCGGTTTGGCTGAATGTATGGGCTCGGGATCAGAAGGTCAAGAGCTTGCTTCGAGGCCCCCGGGCTCAAGGCCGCTCACTGAAGAGATAAAACAGATGCAGTCATTTTACAGCGGTCTAGCTGAAGAAGCTAGGAATGCTGAAAAAGTGGGGGAGGGACCTCCACCTTATGCGCCTCAAGATAGCGCTGAAAACAAAGAGAGCTCATTTGCTAATGCGGGGGCGCGCGAGCAGAAAAAGGGAGGAGAGCGCAAAGAGAGAGCTGAAGCTAATCTTTGCCAAAAGGCGCGTTTTTCTAAGGCAAGAAGCTCCCACAGCAGGAGGTGGGGGGAGCGCAGGTACAGGAGGCCCAGGGGGAAGGAGTGGTTCAGCCCTGAGGGAAAGGGGCGGGGGCCAAGAGGGAAGGAGTGGCCCAGCCCTGAGGGAAAGGGGCGGGGGCCCAGGGGGAAGGGACCGCCCAGCCCTGAGGGAAAGGGGCCGGGTCGGAGCCCGACCAAAAGGCTCCAGAGCCCGGAAGCAGGCAGTCAGTCGACTTCCGGCTCTGAACCGGACTTTAGCTGGGACTGGGACAGCCAGTCCTCTGCTGCCGGCTCTGACTCCGGCTCTGACGAAGAAGAAGTAACAGTATATAAAATCAGTAACAACAATGTTTCTACTTGGGCTGAGGGGAAGTCAGAACAAACTCCCCTCACAGACTGGAAGAAGATAAAAATGGCATGCTTTAAATGCAGCCAGGCATTTAAATTGGGCAAACGTGCAAATTATCAGACTCCCACCTTCAGTGCCCCAGTCATTCAAACCCTATCAGAATCTCGCAGCACGCAGACAAAAGAGGGAAGCCACATCTGGCACCTCTTCCTCATTCAGTCCTTTAGCTATCTACCAAAAACCTAAGTCAGATCCTTACAATCTGTTTCTTAGTGTGTTAAATGCTACCTTTTTGTCATTGAACCAATCCAATCCGAACTTTACAAAATCATGCCGGTTATGTTATAATGCAGAACCTCCTTTTTATGAGGGTGTCGCCCTTGATGCTCCTTTTGAATACTCTGCAGCAAACAATCCACACAACTGTAAGTGGGACACCCCCGGGAGAGAAATTACCCTGAGTCAAGTCACAGGCCGAGGCAAATGCTTTGGCAGTGTAACCGTAGCAAAGCAGATGGGAAATATCTGTACTGAGTTCATCCAACCTAGTCAAAAGACTGACAAGTGGGCAGTTCCGTTCCTATCAGGAATGTGGGTCTGTCAACAAATTGGAATAACCCCCTGTGTGTACCTTAGCAAATTCAATAACCTTGCTGACTTTTGTGTCCAAGTTCTGATTGTTCCTAGAGTCCTGTATCACCAAGAAGAAGAAATGTATCACTTTTTAGAAGAAACCATCCTGCTCCGCAAAAGAGAAGTAATGACAGGTATAACCATTGCAATGCTCCTTGGCCTAGGAGCCACTGGCACAGCCACAGGTGTTTCAGCTCTCGTGACCCAACATCAAAGACTTTCTCAGCTGCAAATGACAACGGACGAAGACTTACTGAGAATTGAAAAATCCATCTCCTCTCTGGAAAGATCTATCTCCTCGCTTTCAGAAGTCGTCTTGCAGAACAGGCGAGGACTGGACCTCTTGCTCATGCAGCAAGGAGGCCTGTGTGCCGCCTTGAGAGAAGAATGCTGTTTTTATGCAGACCACACCGGAGTCGTGCGAGACTCCATGGCCGAACTGAGAGGAAGACTGGCCCAGAGAAAGAGAGAGAGAGAGGCCCAACAAGGATGGTTCGAGTCATGGTTCAATCAGTCCCCATGGCTAGCCACCCTTGTTCCCACCTTAATAGGCCCTCTCACCATGATACTCCTGACATTGATTTTTGGGCCTTGCATTTTGAACAAGTTAGTGTCGTTTGTTAGAAGACGTTTAGAGAAAGTCGACATCCTATTTGTCGAACGCATGCAATTATCGTAAAGTGTGTTTGTTACTAACATTTTATATCATTTTTGTATCCTATTATACTAACTTTAACAGCTTTTGTATTTTTATGACATTTATACTTTTATAACGTTTATATTTTTATAACATTTATACTTTTATAACATTTATACTTTTATACTTTTATACTTTTATACTTTTTTATTTAGTCATGAGAGGGGGGGGAAATGTGGGAGATTAGGGACAAGCGGTCGGAAGATATCGCGCTGTACGGGCAGACAGAACCCCTCCCTCAACTCTTAGTTGGTCAGTGTCCTTGATAAGATAAGCAATACCTAACCTGTAACGTAAGCAGACGGATGTGATGTAGCAAACAGAGGTTTTATAACCCTATGTAACCAGTTAATAAACGCCATTAGCCGTCCACCACATTGGTGTCTGTGAGCTGATGGACCGAGCAGCCTGGGTGTGGCTGCCGTGTCGTTCCTGAACCAGGTTGCTACACCTCAGCGGAGGTAACAGGTTTTATTAAATTAAAACCATTACAAGTGATCTTTGAAGTCTTGTGTGGGAAGATAGAACTTTTTGGAAAGAACATATTCTCTGGCCTTTTTCAAGTAGGAAAAAAAAAAAAAAATCTGTCCCAGATATGTAATGTTTGTGAAATGGATGATCTATAAGTAGTGGTGTTGTAGCTCTTCAGGCTTGAGTAGGTGAGAGTAGCTGTGGTTTGTTATGAAACTTTGGAATGTGTGATCTGCTGTGGTGTAAATGCAGTTCCTGATTTTACAACCAATAGAGGAATGCACCTGAACACAGGTGAGGAGGGGTGATAAGGAAAACTGGTTCTATGCCCCGTACAGGCAGAGTTACCACTATGAATTCTGCCTTGGCTCACCCTCTGCATGTCTGTTTCTAAAATATTATGTGTTTAAACCCCAAGCCACTTTTTCTTTTTTGATACTGTAGCAGCTGAATAACTTCATACCTGTTTTGCATTGGGCTGGTGTAGCACCTTTGCCCTTGAACTCTTGCTCACAGAGGTGTTTGTCACTTGCTCTTTTTGATTTACGTGAATTATCACTGTAGGAAGAAAGTTTCCTTTCTGTGAGGTGGTATTTGGAAACAAAAAACACTTATTACTCTCGTTTTCTTTTTCTGCTACTTCTGCAGTTTGCAAGCCAAGGAACTGGGTGTGTGTTTTATGCAGGTTTGTCCATGGTGCTGCCAACTCCTGAGACAAGTCTGGTACCCTGGTTGGGGAGGCATGCGGTGTTCAGTGCTTTAAAGACTCCATCCATGGAGGTCTGGAGGCTTTAACTATTGAACCGATCAAGTTTGCAATAGGTCACTCATCTTCTTGAATCGTTCTTCTCAGCTGTCTCAGCAGACACAAACCCAGGCTTTGCAGTGTCTGCTGTGATAAACCAGAACTTGTAATCCTTGTTGCCTCCCCATTGGACAGCTGATTTTTAACTTTTGGGTGGTTTTTTGTTTGTGTTCTTGAGCACCTGGCCTTATTTCCTTGTTTAATTGAGAACAATTAGTGAGAAGGGCCTGATTACTGGATGAAGTGTCACTTTAGGATTTTAAATGGAGCTCATTACTGCTAAGGGGTCAGTGCTGGGGGGAATTCTGAGGTTATCTGGTGATGTGCAGCTCAGGGCTTGTACAAGCACCAAGCCAGCTGCTCATGGGAGGCTTGCAGGGAAGTGGAAGGCAAGGGGAGAGCAAGGGTTGCTTTATTGTTGAATAATCTTTTTGGTTCAGTTTTCTCTGATTTAGGCTCTTTAGAGGTAGCTGGGGCTGAAGGCACTGCCTAGGACTGGCTCAGTTAGTGCTGGCATGAACATGCCCAACGTAAACTGATTATTCAGGGCTGCAAACCCAACAGAATTCCTTTATGCCAGGTGTTTTCCTGGTGGTAATGGGTGTAAATGGGAGACAAATACCTGTTTTCTACATTCTTTTATTTTTTTATTAAAGAGATTGAAACTGAGATTTTATGTCATTTTTGCACTAAAAATTAAGATTTTTTCTTAGGAAATACCTGTAATTAAACCCATGATGGCTCCTTACAGTGCAACAAAAAATAGTGCTCAGAGAGCAAAACCGTATTCAGTCTGCTTGAAACTTCATCTTAATTTGACTTTCCAGTTTTTCAGTTACTTTTGAATGACTTAAAATGTTCATTAAGTTAAATTAATGTTAAGCACATTAAGAGTCTATTCCTTCAGTGCCAAATATGTGATATTTAAAAGGAAATAAATCCTTGTTAATGGGTTTACTTAATGCTTAAGAAAATTCTGCAAAAATTGACTGTTTTAAATTATGCAAAAAATCAGCTTATATTTTAGGTACTCTTATGTCACATTACTTTCCATATAATTTAAAGTGCTGAATATAAGGCTAGTGAATCTTGCTAATTTAAAAGAAATCACTTTAAAATATACATTGTTTTTTTAGTTTTGCTCTTTACCACTGACAGCGTAAATAATTAGTAAAAACATACCTTTGTTCAGTGTGATAGATATCAAATGATTTATGATGTTGGTTTGGATGATGAACTTATAAATATTATTAATGTTTCAATAGCGGGCACTCGTGCTTCGAGGTAACAGCAAATCCCTGTATTTTTAAAAATGCTTGCAATGAATTGGAGCTGAAGTGAAATTTCATGGGTTAAAATACATAAATATTATCTGATAGTGCTTGAGAAAATTGTTCATGGCCATATTTTTATTTCTTGTTCTGAGTCATTAAAAACCAATATAGTCACAGACAAAGACCCTCTAAGCAATTAAAGATAGAAAGTGGTATGTTTATTCACTGGCGGGCAGCACGGGAGTCATCTCTGAAAGGCGTGGCCGCCCCGAACAAGATTCTTTGCTCTCTATTTATTTTCCAAGATCTTACATACAATACATATGCATAACCCCAGCACCTGCCATCCCCGCTCTGTATTAAAATGAGGCTATTAGTCCTTCACGCGTGTGCAATTCTTCTCTTGAATTGGGTCAGTGGTCTCGAATTGGGTCAGTGGTCTCAAAGGATGAAGTCAGGAGAGTCTTCATCAGGTCTCCTTCTTAATATGGTAAGAGCTAATGATGGTTGTTATAATGACCTTTAAGGATGCCTGTGGTTTAGTGTTTTTTTAATGAGTGTAGCTTTGTCAGTGTCCTAGGGTGACTTTATGATGCTTGTATCCCCAGTTGTCTGTTCTGTTTGTGCTGTATATTGAGTTCTGTGCCTTTAAGACTGGTTCTAAGAACAAGGATAAGTGCGGTGTTTGTTTTGAGAGAACTGCCTGACTCTTATACTTTCTTCTCTGGACGGGGTGTTCGGCGGAGGCTTGGAGAGACTGCAGGACAGATCTTTTTGCTTTTAGTTAGTTTTAGCTGGCTAGGGCAGAGAAGTTCCCTGGACTGTTTTGTTTCTTTTTTTCTTGGGACTGTTTAAACCTGCTCTGGACTGAAAAACCCCAGGGGAGCACTGGGGGATTGCGCCTGTGGCCCACCGGGGCCTGAACCTTGGCATCTTCCATGCAGCGCCGGAGGGAATGGGACTGATAAAAGACTGAGAGAGAGCTGAGCTACATCCACAGCAAGAACTTTCTCAATTTGCCATCTCACTCCAGAACGAGAGGTTTTATTATTTCATATTAATAATTCTTTATACTTATAGGCACTTCATTTGTTTAGTAAAATAGTTTTTTCCACTTTTCTCCGAGGAAGTTCTTTCCTGGACCGGTTGGGGGGAGGGGCCGCTTGGGTTTGCTCCACAGAGGGACCCCCTTCAGGGGTTTTCTCCCAAATTTGCCCTAAACCAGGACAAAACCTATTTATTGGTGCCCAGCACGGGGCTCGAGAGAGTGAAAAAAACTTGTATTGATTATTGATTGCATTTTGGTTGTGCTTTGTGTGGGGATAAAACAGTCAGTAGCCATGTTGATCCTTGAATTCCTAATGTCCCTTGGAATGGAGTTTTTTCTGTGTTTCTGTTCCCTAGGCTTTTCTGAGGTTTTAATACCTCTCTGGTCCCTAGGTTTGTTTTCTTATCCAGAAATAGCTCCAATGTTGTCCCTAATGCATAGCTTTTACACTAGGGATGCACGAATTAGAATAGTTATTTTGTTTGGCTCAGTGAATATGATTTATAGGAAGTTTATAAAGATACTGGAGTTTGTGCCAGCTATGTTTGGTTTATGGTTTCTTCATCCTACCCTGTGTCCTAGTTCCAGCAGCATGTTTTGGGGATTTATCAATACTTGCACCCAGTTTGTTAGAGGAGGAGTAGGGGTTGAGGCTTAGCCCTTCTCTGAGAGAGTAAGAAAGGACAGAGTGAACATAAAGAAAAAAACAGCATGAAGTCAGTAGAGCAAGAGTGAAAAGACTATTGGGACAGAGGGTTGAAGAGTTGGTTGTTCCATTCTTATTTGAGCCATGGAAATTAACTCTATATTTAGATCATTCCTTTAAATCATGGGAAAGATATGCATTTGGGGAGATGACTGTTTTGATTTATGTGTGGATTTGAGCAAAGGTGTTTGTGATGGAATAAGTGATATTAATCTTATAAGATGCTTGAACAGAGATAAAGATGAGAAGCCCTCTGCACCAGTGAAGAAGTGGGAAGATCTCTGTACCTTGAGATGAAGAATCCTTTGCTTTGGAGTTATTCATCTTTAAAAGGTGACATCCCAGTATGCAAAAGTCTAAGATCCATAACCCATAAGCAGCTTGGGGACCTGCTAATGGGAGGGGTCACAAAGGCGGGTTTCTCTGGGTGGCTGTTTTTGTGACAGTTAAAAAACCCACAAGAGAACTGTTCTAAGTTGTCAGTGGGAACCGTGACTCTAAGAGAGACTCTTCCCCTAACGAATTGATGAAAGATTATTGTCAGATAGTAAAACTGACTGAAAATTACAAGTTTTGTCTCTTTATGTTGTTTTGTAGGAAAGTGAACAGTTTGTAAGGGGAGGGAAGAGTGTTTTTAAAGTTTCATTCTATTTTAGGTTTTTTCCAACTTTCTTTTTCTATTCTTTTAGTGTATGTTAATAAACTATTTGTTAATTTTAAAGCTGAGCCTGCTTTGTTTTTCTCCTAGTCTCTATCCCACAGAAAGAGTAAGTACTAAGACCAGAATTTAGTGAATGTGAAACCACTACATTAATTGGTATTTCTGCCTGGTTTCAAAATTAAAACTATTACAACTTCTATGACTTGGGCCACAAGAATACACTTGTGCTTTAGCAGTAATGAAGCAGGATGACATGGAGGAGACAGTGCTTGATATGGTGAAGAAGCTCCGAGCATATGCAGATGCCGTGCATGGTCCAACACATGCAAGAATTGCAGCTCTGGAAACGCATATGCGGAAATTAGAAGACAAAATGGAGGAGAATCACAAACAACTCAGGGAGGAGATAAAAGAGGGCTTTCTCCAAATCTCTGCAGTACAGGTCAAAGGCTCTGGCACCACACGCAAGCATCCCCCAGAGAGAGAGGGAAAGGGCATCCCACGAGCTAAGCTGTGGTCCTTCCCGTGTGATTGTGGAGAAAGCAAGAGAAGATGGGATGGATAATCTACTGATGCTCTGGCACAACGGCTGCATGAATTGTTGGACGGCAAGACTATGAGAGGCAGTTCTACCAAGAAGGAAGCAGCTCTGGTTACCCAGGGAAATAAGGATAACCAGGCTTAGAGGGGCCCTGCCTCTAGCCAGGTAGAGGCTAGGGAAAACCGTGTTTTTTAGACTGTATGGATTCGTTGGCCTGGCACATCAGAACCACAAAAATATGCGGCCTTGGTTGACACTGGTGCACAGTGCACATTACTCCCATCAAGACATGTGGGGGAAGAATCTGTTTCCATTGCTGGGGTGACAGGGGGTTCACAAGATTTTACTTTGGTGGAGAATGCAGGCAATTGATAAAACTGTGAGATAAGACTGACTAGGAGAATCTAAAGGCAAAGCAAGTATTAGTTAAGTAGAATTATAGTAAAATGTCTAAGGGTAGAGTAGTTTTATTGCTTTAAGTAGATAAAGTTGTATATTGTATGTAACCTTAGTAATGAAGTTTATATGTATATTCCCAAAGTCGAGGGATGGATTGTCATGGGTTAGTACAGTTTGGTTTTTTAGTTATAGAAGAATGTAAAATAATTCTTCAGGTCAGGACCTAGGAATTGCTTTAGAAAGGACAGGGGCCTATCAGAGGGTTAGTTGGAATACTGGCATCTGTTTTGACCACTGAAAATTTTTGGCTACGACTTTGGGAAGTACCATATAAAACCCCTTGATTTTGTGTAGGTGGGTCCTTTTCCTTTTTTCCTTTGGCCAGAGAGAGACAGGTAACATCATGTTAGGGCTGCTGCTTCCCACCCTTTTGGGGGGGAGCTGGCCTGAGGCCTGGCTGGATTCTATTGGCTCCCGGGTGGGGGCGGGGAAGGAGAGGTTGCTGCTTTACAACTACTTTCTCCAAACTTTCCTGGAGCTGGGAGAAATCTCTGCCAGGCCCCTCATGAGAGCTATGGGCACCATTTAGGCTGAGGCCACCCCGATTTACACCGAGGGGTGGGCTGAAAAGGCATTTATGATCCTGCCTGGTTTTTTTTGTGATTCCGGACTGCCTGGGTGCTCTGATCTCTGATGGTTCTGCGTGAGATCTTCCCTCCCTCACCAGCGAAGCCTTAAAAATCTTTACACCATGAGCTGCATCGAGAGAGAAAAGACTCTGGGCAGATTTAACCTTTTCCTAGCAACATGAAGCTTCCAAAGCCTAACCCTTCCCTGAGAGAGAAAAGGGACAGAGTGAACATAAAGAAGAAACAGCATAAAGTCAGTGGAGCAAGAGTAAAAAGACTATTGGGACAGGAGGTTGAGGAGTTTGTCATTCTATCCTTATTGAGCCATGGAAATGAACTTTAGATTATCCCTTTAAATTATAGGAAAGATATGCATTTAGGGAGATGACTGTTTAGATTTGTGTGTAGATTTGAGCAAAGGTGTTTGTGATGGACTGAGTGATATTAATCCCATAAGATGCTTGAACAGAGATAAAGATGAGAAGCCCTCTGCACCAGTGGAGAGTGAGAAGATTCTGTTCCTTGAGGTGAAGAATATTTTGCCTTTAGCGTTATTCATCTTTAAAAACTGACACCCCAATATGCAAGAGTCTAAGACCCATAACCCATAAGCAGCTTGGGAACCTGCTAATGGGAGGGGTCACAAAGGCGGGTTTCTCTGGGTGGCTGTTTTTGTGACAGTTAAAAAACCCACAAGAGGACCGTTCTAAGTTATCAGTAGGATCCATGTCTCTAAAAGAGACTCCTCCTAAAGAATTGATGAAAGACTTGTCAGATGGTGAAGCTGACTGAAAATTACAAGTTTTGTCTCTTTATGTTATTTTTTAAGAAAATTAACAGTTTGTAAGGGGAGGGAAGAGTGTTTTTAGAGTTTCATTCTGTTTTGTTTTAGTTTTTTTCCCAACTTTCTTTTTCCATTCTTTTAATGTATGTTAATAAAACTATTTGTTCATTTTTAAAGTTAAGCCTGCTTTGCTTTTCTCCTAGTCTCTCTCCCACAGAAAAAAAGTGAATACTAAGACCAGAATTTAGTAAAGGTGAAACCTCTACACTCTGCAAGAGTGATTTCATTATTATGTGGTGTGAAGCATGTTGGTTGAGGTATATTTTTCTCATATATTACCTATCAAAGCAATAACCTGCTTTGCAATAATTTGTTTTGTTTCTGTGACCAGATCACACTGAATTGTTGACATATTTTTGGATGACAGGACGGATTTTTCCTTTTGGTTGAGACATTAATTTTGAAGAATTAAGGATTTTTAGGAAAGTTAAGATAATAAGTTGCTGAATTCACTGAAGTAGGTAAGCTTTGCTCACAGTTAACAGAAGCCGGATCTTAAATAAGCTATCCTGGATTTAGTAACTCATTGCTTGTCAGCTTTATGTTTGTGTAGCTGTGCTTGTAATGAAAAACAAAATGTGGTAAATAGGACATAAGATAGCTGCAGATTTCCTGCTTAAAGGACCCATTGAACACAGGAAACTGTAAGTTCTACCAAGGAATCATTTGTCACGAATGCATTGAAAAGGTAGAAAGGTCAGGACGAGGAAGACTCATCTTACCTCCTCATTTTGGGTGACCCCTCCCCAGAATAGACCCCCGACTCATTTTAGGAAACAAACTACGCATGCTTAATAGCCTTTTTGCCAATTAGAATACGAAGTGAGGAATGGGAGGTGACAGGGGTATGAATATGCATTTGTATTTTGGGTATTCAACACTTTTGTAAATAAAAGTTTTTGTAATTACCCATGAATTTCGCAGCGCGTATTAGGGAGCTATCCAGCCTGCTGGCCGGCCGTAATAAACATACACTTTCTAACTTTAAACTGTTAGAGAGTTTTTGTTCATCACAGTTGGGTATCGATACTAGATCAATACCCATATTTCTTTAATAAGTCATGGTCAAAGAAGGAACATTCAAGGCTTTTATTGTACTCGGTAACTGAAGATTAATCCTTCTTTAACCAGAGTTATTTTTAAAACCTGTGTGAGAACTGTTTTTATTAAGTTATTAAGTTATTTTTGTGAGATTTTTAAGTTATTTTTATAATGGTTGAGTCCACTGTATACCCCTGTGTTCTGCATTGGTTTTCCCTTCTGCCTTGGTTGTTTTGTCTACTGTAAAACCAGACATTTTCTGTCATTCATCCCTTCCCTGCACCTGTTGCTGTCAACCTACCCCCTCTCTCCTCGTGGTCGCCTGCCTGTCACTCAGAGACCCTTCCCTGGCTTCTAGAAAACTCCGGGAGGGGTGTCGAGTGATAGGCTGGGGCCCGGGAGACCCCCTCCCATCATTTTGTGGTTGGTCCCCAGTTCTATGGTTCACACCCCCGGTTAACCCCCCGATCCCTGTGACTGGCTGACCGGTTGTCGCCACCCCTGTTTCCACCCCCCCTTAAAAACTGCCGCGTGCCTGGCCTCAGGGTCTCTCCTGGGCAGCAGGTGCAGCGTGCAGAACCCCGCGCTTCCTCTGCCTCAATAAACCTACGTTACATCCTGCTCGGGAGAGTCCGCCTTTCTCTCAGCTGCCGAGGTCGCTTACGTCATCTACGTGCCCGTCACTGACGGTGGGATCCAAGTTCCCACAGGGAGGAAACAGCACGCTTAGCCTGTCGCTCCGACCTTACCACGTTGCCACAGTGAAACTCTGAGCTAGCCTGTGGTCGCGCGGGTCAGCGCGAATTGGACACTGTGACAGTGGTCTGGCGTCCAGCGCGGGGCCCCCACCCTCAGGACACGAGGCAGACCACGCAGCATGGATTTAGGCTGTCGGACAGCCGAAGAAATCTTTGGACGCTCCGCTACCCCTGGCTGCAGCAGCTCTTAGAGATCACGCTCCTGGGGGAGAAGTGGTCAACCCGGAGCACCCACCGGGTCCACTTCAGGCAGCTGATACCGACAACCCCAGGTTTCGTCTTGTTCCAGGAGGGGGTAAGTTGCTCTTCGTGAGGGCACTTACTTTTTGGGAAGGGTGCTTCGGGAAGAAGACCCTATTTCGGAAAGGGATTCCCCAGAGCGGGAGATTCCAAGCCGCGCGGCTCGGGGGGGTGGTGGTTTGCCTCATTCCCCCGCGGGAACCCTCCTCGGAACTCTTTTAGTTTCTCTTTCGTTTTTAAATTTTAAGTTAAAAGCAGTAGTCGGGCGGGCGGCGATTCCCGAGAGTTTTAGGACACTGCATTTTAATTTCATCGCGGCTCCCTGGGACTGGTTTTGGGAAATTACCCGGTTTTAGGAGGTTTAACCCGCGGTTTGTTTTAAGTTTCATTTTGATTTTGCCTGGGCGTTAGTTGGTGAGCGGCAGAAACGAATTGTGAGAGACATGGGTGGTAGCCTCTCAGCCACTCAGAAAGGATTGTATTATAGTTTTAATTCTGTTCTTGAACTTGCCCAATTAAAAATTTCAAAAGGCGAGCTCAAAAGGTTTGTCAGGTGGGTGTTCCTGCACTTCCCTCACACGTCCCCGGAGCAAATTTACAGCTCCAAATTTTGGCAAGCTGTGATTAATAAAATTAATAATTTGGCTCTCTCAGGGGACAAACATGCTTCAAAATTTCTTAATTTGGCTTCGCAGCTTTCAGCTGCTGTTACAAAAATGAATAAGAAGGTGCAGAAATAGCCAGCCCCAAGACAAACTGCCCCCTGTTCTCCTTGTCCCCCTGCCCCTTCTCCTCGTCCCCAGAAGGGAGTCCTTAAGGGAGCAGCAGGGGTTCAGCCTGCCAGCTCAGGCCCCCTAAGGAACACCCGATCCCCCCGCTCGGGCAGTCCTAGCCAGACTGCTCGGGGCTTCTCGGACAGCCCTGGCCGGGCTGCTCGAGAATTCCACCCTTCCCCATTTTCCCCAGTTAACAGACCCCGAGTTCGATTTAGTTTAGCTGAGGATTCCACACCACAAAATGGTGTCCCCAACCCTTGTCCCCAAGATGGAGGAGACCGCATGGCACAGTCCTGCCCATCCCCCTACCCTCTTTCCTTCAATCCCTTTCTTCCCGCCCTTGATAAGCCCAACCCCTTCCTCTCCTCGGCCCCTCCTATCCCCCAAAAGACTCTGCCCATGCCTCCTCCCTCTTCAAGGACTCCACCCTCAGCTCCTCCCAGCTACTCCTCCCACAGGAACGCCCACATGACATCATCGGGTTCCCAAACAACGCCCCCTGCCGGAAGACCTGCCTCCTGGGCTTCCGGTTCCCACGCTCCCCCTGCTGGTTCCCACGCTCCCCCTTCCGGTTCCCACGGTCTGGGCCTGGAGGGGGCGGGGCCAGGGCCTGAGCCTGCAGGGATGCATCAGCCTTCCCCTGTTCCCTCAGTGTCCCCAGTTGTCTACAAGGGCTCCCGAGGAGGGCACAATGTTCGAGCAGTCCACCACCCATTTTCTCAGGCCACCATCAGAGACCTCTGCAAGGCACATCGGGATTATGGGCGGGACAGCCCCTATTTTAGGGGCCTGCTCCGTTCTGATCTCGAAGCTGCTGTTGTCATCCCAGCTGACCTTAGGCAGCTGTTCTCCTGCCTCCTGGACTCCACAGAGTTCAAGCTATGGGAGGCAGCATGGAGACAGCTGCTTAGGGAGGCCTTGCCGAGTCTCCTCACAGATCCAGAGACTGCAGTTGATGAAAATGGGAATGCCCTCACCCTGGAACAGCTCATGGGTGAGGGAAGGTGGACGGATCCAACAGACCAGGCGTCGAGCATCCCAATCAAAGCCCTCCAGACCATCAGGGAGCATGCGGTCACAGCCTTTTTCAGCATGGTGCCAGATGGCCCGGTCACTCCATATTATAAGATCGTGCAGGGGACCAAAGAGGCTTTTACTAAGTTTGTGGAGCGGCTCACCCGAGCAATTGAAGTCCAAGTATCAGAAGTGGCCGTGAGAGAAGGGATCCTAAGGGAGATGGTGTTCGCAAATGCGAACAATTTGTGCAGGACTGCAATTCTTAGTCTCCCTTTAGACCCTCCTCCGACCATCCAGGATATGCTCCGGATGTGCCAACTCAAGGTCCCCTACATGCAGGGTAATGACCGGGACGCCAAATCAACAACACCAAGAGTAGCTGCAATATCTGGCACCCAGCAAGAACACATTCGCAGGCCATATGCTCCCCAAAGAAACAAGTGTATCATCTGTCGGGAGCCGGGACACTGGGCCAATAATTGCCTACTGAGGGACGACATCGAACTGTTGAAAAAGAAAAAAGGGGGAGGCGGGGGAAGTGGGAGAGTGGGAGGGACGGGAGATAACTCCCGTCAGTTAAACTGAGGAAGGAGCGCAGGTCCGCCCGGCGCGGTGACACAAATAGGGCAGACCAGGCAGTGGGAGGGGGGAAAGAAAGAAAGAGCGCCGATGAAACGCTGCCAAATACAGACATTTCCACTGGATGTGACTTACCGGACGAGACAATTTTAACTGACCATGACCTGTCAAAACATATTCTAATAACATCTTCGAATGAGGAACCTTTCAGGTTGGAGCTCACCAAAGCCTTGCACCTGAAAAGCGTGGATTGGACCTTCCTGTAGGTAAACCTAAAGGAGCAAAGCACCTGGCCAGTCCAAGGGAAGGAACTTATGGTCATCGGGGATTGTAAGTACACCCCGCAAGAGATTGAGATTCTCCCGGGGATTTTAGTCAACAACCCTGAGAATCTCGTTCTCTGGCTGCGATGAACTCATCCGCCGACCTTTCTCTGAAGGGTCAAGTAATTGCACAGATCATCACTACCCGGGGACCAAGGAACACATCAACGGTCCCGGTGGCTTGCCCTGTGCAAGCCATCACTGAAGAAAGGCCCCAGGTAGAATGCGAATTCACGGTGGGCGGGGAGACACTTAACATCACAGCTCTTTTGGACACTGGTGCAGATGTGACAATCGTGCCAGCCCAAGATTGGCCGTCACATTGGGCTTTGCAGGACGTAGCTGGACACGTCCAGGGTGTTGGAGGGCTTCAATTGGCAAGACAGTCAAAGAGCATGGTACAAATTAAGGGGCCAAAAGGGCAATTGGCAAATATTCGCCCTTTTGTTTTAAATTATAAGGAACCCTTGCTTGGAAGGGATCTCATGGCTCAATGGGGGGTCAAGATTGACATACCTGACCCCTCAGTGGACATTTCCACAGCGACCATTGAAGAGCGTCCCACCAAAAAACTTAATTGGCTCACTGATAATCCAGTTTCGGTGGAGCAATGGCCGCTTTCTAAACAAAAATTAAAAGCGCTCGAGGAGCTCGTGGAGGAGCAGTTACAAAAAAGACATATTGTAGAAACAGATAGCCCTTGGAATTCTCCAGTTTTTGTGATTCAGAAACCGGGGAAAGACAAGTGGCGCCTCCTCCAGGACCTCCGTCAAATTAACAATGTGATTGAGGACATGGGATCTCTCCAACTGGGAATGCCTTCCCCAACTATGCTCCCCGAAAATTGGAAATTAGCTATCATTGACATCAAGGATTGCTTTTTCCAAATTCCTCTTCACCCGGATGATGCCCCACGTTTTGCATTCTCGGTTCCCACCATCAACCGAGAAGCCCCAAGGAAGCGCTATCACTGGCGGGTACTCCCTCAGGGGATGAAAAACAGCCCAGTTATCTGCCAGTGGTATGTTGCCTCCTTGTTGTCCCCTGTCCGCGCAGCCGCGGGACAGGCCATCATCCATCATTATATGGATGATGTCCTGGTGTGCGCCCCGACTGACGATGTGCTCACACATGCGCTTGACCTGACAATCAATGCATTGATTGCTGCAGGTTTCGAGCTGCAGGAGGAGAAGGTTCAACGGATGCCACCCTGGAAGTACCTCGGGCTGGAGATCGGGAAGCGGACCATTGTTCCGCAGAAATTGGCCATCAAAACAAAGGTAAGTTCCCTCGCGGATGTCCACCAGCTGTGTGGGGCTTTGAATTGGGTAAGGCCCTGGCTAGGTTTGACCACCGAAGACCTAGCCCCCCTTTTCAATTTATTGAAAGGGGGAGAGGAGCTCAGTTCCCCTAGGGCCCTTACCCCAGAAGCGAAAAAGGCTCTGGAAAGGATACAGGACGTTATGTCCTCAAGGCAAGCTCATCGATTTGACCCCGAGCTGCCTTTCAAATTTATTATACTGGGAAAGTTGCCGCACCTCCACGGGATGATCTTTCAGTGGAAAGACATCCCGAAAAAGGACCGAGACGGGAAAGATCCACTCTCCATCATAGAGTGGGTCTTCCTGAGCCATCAGAGGTCCAAAAGGATGACCCGGCCGCAGGAGTTGGTGGCTGAGCTGATCCGGAAAGCAAGGTTCCGGATCAGAGAATTGGCCGGTTGTGACTTTGTGTGTATTCACATCCCAATCGGGTTGAGATTGGGCCAAATTTCGAAGTCAATGTTGGAACACCTGCTTCAAGAGAATGAAGCTTTACAGTTCGCTCTGGATTCCTTTACTGGGCAAATTTCAATTCATCAGCCTGCCCACAAAATTTTTAATCAGGACGTCAAATTTGTATTATCATTAAAAGAGGTTCGCAGCAGAAGGCCACTCAAAGCCTTAATAGTTTTCACCGACGCGTCCGGAAGGTCCCACAAGTCAGTTTTGACTTGGAAGGACCCTCAAACTCAGCAGTGGGAGGCTGATGTAGCTGAGGTGGAAGGATCACCTCAGGTTGCTGAGTTGGCCGCAGTCGTTAGGGCCTTTGAGAGGTTTCCCGAACCTTTCAATTTGGTTACAGACTCCGCATATATAGTGGGGGTGGTGTCCAGAGCGGAACAGGCCACCCTTCAAGAAGTGTCCAACATTGCATTGTATGAATTGCTCTCGAAATTAGTCAAGTTAGTTTCCCACCGAGAGCAACCATTTTTTGTGATGCACACCAGGTCACACACCGAATTGCCGGGGTTCATCGCGGAGGGAAACAGGAAGGCAGATGCCCTCGCTGCCTCTGCCGAGATGGCCCCCCTGCCGAACATCTTTGAGCAGGCAAAACTCAGTCATCAACTGTTCCATCAAAATGCGCCTGGCCTTGTTCGCCGTTTCCACCTAACACGGGAACAGGCCAAGGCAATTGTGGCCGCGTGTCCGTCCTGCTCCCAGCATGCAGTGCCAACCTTGCATGCGGGGGTTAACCCCCGGGGGCTGAGAAGCTGTGAGGTGTGGCAAACCGATGTCACCCATTTCCCACAATTCGGCCGCCAAAAGTATGTACATGTGTCCGTAGACACATTTTCCGGGGCTGTGTTCGCTTCTGCCCACACAGGGGAGAAGGCAGGGGATGTCATTAAACACCTCATCCACGCTTTCTCCTTCCTGGGCATCCCGAAGGAACTCAAAACTGACAACGGCCCGGCGTACAAGTCCAGAGAGGTCCGCAGCTTCCTGCAGCAATGGGGGGTGGAGCACAAGACCGGCATCCCCCACTCCCCCACAGGTCAAGCCATGGTCGAGAGGACCCATGGTACCATCAAAAGAGTTCTACATCAACAACAGAGGGTCCTCAAAGCAGAAACACCAGCAGTCAGACTGGCCAGGGCACTTTTCACCATCAACTTTCTTAATTGTTCCTTTGAAGGTCTCAATCCACCAATCATAAGGCACTTCGGGGCGAGCTCCTTTTTCTCCATCCGAGAAAGGCCCCCGGTCATGGTCAGGGATCCTGAGTCCGGAAGGACGGAAGGGCCACATGACCTGGTCACGTGGGGACGTGGATACGCTTGCGTGTCCACCCCCACGGGACCAAGGTGGATTCCATCCAAGTGGGTGAGGCCCTACGTCCCTAAGGGCTCAGGATCCAAAACAGTCATCAGTCCGCAGGTGGCAGACGCAGCGTGGAGGCGGAAGAGGAAACAGGGGCAACATCCTTGGGCGGAGTTTCCTTTCCCCTACTGTTCCTACCCTGAATAACTTTGTGTTTAGTGTTTTTTAGTTTTAACATGGCAACCACCCAGACCGGATTCCCCGCTCTGAGGAAATTCCACCTAACCCTCAGAGTCCTGATATCGCTCAGCCTGTGTCTCTCAGTCGTCGGATGGCTGGTCCCGCAACCAAAAGTAAACGTGTGGGCCACCCTGGCGAACTTGTCATCGAAAACCGAGGATGTCCACGCTGCCATCCGACAGATGCGAGAGATGGTGACAGCCAACTGGCTGAGCGGACTCTTTACTAACTGGGGAATCTCTGGCTGGGCTTCATCCATCATAGACTGTGTTGCTGTGTTTGTTTATTTTGATATTAATTATGCTTGCGTTGAGTTTACTTAAAAGGATATTGTATAATTTAATTTCTGCCACCACACACTCCCCCTCGGTCAACCATATCATCGTGCCGACTGAGGAGAGCCCTGAGAAAGAAGGACTGGAGTTGGAGGAGGTGCTGGAAGAGGCCCCGGAAGATGATGGAGAAGATCCGGATGAAGAAGAGCATAGACTGGGGTACCCAACGCAGCATCACTGACCTCCCTCCTCCGTTCCAGTCCCACTACTCTTGAAAAAAACAAAAAAGGGGGAGATGTGGTGGTGTGAGAATTGTTTTTATTAAGTTATTAAGTTATTTTTGTAAGATTTTTAAGTTATTTTTATAATGGTTGAGTCCACTGTATACCCCTGTGTTCTGCATTGGTTTTCCCTTCTGCATTGGTTGTTTTGTCTACTGTAAAACCAGACATTTTCTGTCATTCATCCCTTCCCTGCACCTGTTGCTGTCAACCTCCCCCCCTCTCTCCTCGTGGTCGCCTGCCTGTCACTCAGAGACCCTTCCCTGGCTTCTAGAAAACTCCGGGAGGGGTGTCGAGTGATAGGCTGGGGCCCGGGAGACCCCCTCCCATCATTTCGTGGTTGGTCCCCAGTTCTATGGTTCACACCCCTGGTTAACCCCCCAATTCCTGTGACTGGCTGACCGGTTGTCGCCACCCCCGTTTCCACCCCCCCTTAAAAACTGCCGCGCGCCTGGCCTCAGGGTCTCTCCTGGGCAGCAGGTGCAGAGTGCAGAGCTCCGCGCTCCCTCTGTTTCAATAAACCTACGTTACATCCTGCTCAGGAGAGTCCGCCTTTCTCTTAGCTGCCGGGGTTGCTTACGTCATCTACGTGCCCGTTGCTGGCGGTGGGATCCAAGTTCCCACAGGGAGGAAGCGGCGCGCTTGCCTGCCGCTCCGACCATACCACATTGCCGCAGTGAGACACTGAGCTAGCCTGTGGCCGCGCTGGTCAGCGCGAACTGGACACTGTGACAGATCTGTTTTCAAGGTGAACCTTTCCCTTGGAGATTCTCATCTTCTGCTTCACCCACTGTTGTTTGTTTTTACTTCATGCACAGCCTTTTGGAAATGTGTCTATCAAACTTGAGTACAGCAACCCTGAGGAATAAGGATTCTACCAGCAGTTCCTGCTCATGCTTTCTCTAATCAGCTGAAGTACTAATGAGTAATCAACGGCAGTGGGGAAATTTACAGCAGGTCTGTGTTCCATGCTCAGCGTGCTGAGCAATATTTTGCTGCTGTTAGGTCCCAGCTTGACATCTGGTGATATATCTCAGATGTTTGAGACAAGCTGAGAGTAGAGGGATGGGCATCTGGGGTGCAGTTTGCTGGTTTAGAAGCCTGGTGTGAGGAAACCTCGACACCTGGAAGGGAACATTTCCATTGTCTAAAAAGTACAATATGAACCCCGGTGTTTTATTGTGATGGCAGATGACACCAGCTTTATTTTGTGTTGTAAATTCAGGTTTTGAGAGCTGATGTGTGACTGAGAATATGGCTACAGGGGTAGAAGGAATAAAAAGAACTTTCCTGTAAATGTTTAATTTAATCTTCCTGGTGTAAACAATGAACCTGTTCCCTTAGTACATCATTTCAGTAAATATTCTTGCAGACTGCAGTCTTCCAAAATAGTTTTGGTACTGATACAGCCAGTAGACCACCAACTCCAAAGCTTGGAAAAAGTGCAGTAAACATTTCAGCATCCAAGAATGTGGATTTTAACAGAAAATGAATAGCTCAAAAGTATATGCTTTGGCTTTGATGTAGCTGAATATGTTGAACCACAGAGACTTGAAAGAATTTGATAAATACTCTAAAAGAAAATCAACTTCCTCCCAGCAGCCCAATAAATAATTTTCCCCACTCTCTTGTAACTTGTTTTGCAGAGGAGTGGAATAGAAAGGCTACCAGAAAACATGGAATCTCAAAAACTGAGCCAAAAACAGCCATGTGAGCATGAAGCCTTCCCATAGAGAAATGGAAGATTCTAGACATAATCCCATCCCTTAGTAATCTACATATTTAATCTCTTTCCTGCTGCCATGACAGTGCTGCAGCATTGCAGTGTGAGTTATCAGTGCCAGAAATGGTTGTACAGCATTGCAGGAGATATCAGCTCCTGGGATATCCATATGGATGATACAAGTGATATAGAATGATGTAACAGTGGTGAATGTAGAAACTGTGGATAAAAGTCAGAGAATACTGTATTCTTATACAGTGTGGAGTTTTTGTTGTTGTTGTTGTTGAGATACTGTAAAAAGAGAAGAGTTTTGTTTAAGTTCTGGTGTGAGCCTGTCTACCATTCCCCTTGGCCCCTGTTCCCCACTGCTTTAGCTCCTCTTGCTGCTGATACTGCAGACATTTGTAGTTCAGAGGGAATTCAGCCTGCAGAAAGGTGGGGGGACCATTGCAAGGCAGCAGGAAAAGAAGCCGTGGGTTGGAAGCAACTTCCTTAATGCACCTTTCTTGGCCGAAAAATTGCATGTGCTGTTAAAGCAAACAAAATCCTGCTCTGGTTGTTCCATGTCTTAGTGGGAGTCATCTCTCTGTCACTGAAAGCAATTCTCTTGAGAACTTGCACAAAGGCCCCAGCATTGCTCAGCATGGTGTCATTATGAACGTCAGCACAGAAACATTTCTGTATTTCACAAACTGAGCTCACAGCTGACCTGAGACCTCACTTTCAAATTAATGCTGCATAGTAGAAGAGGATTTAGCATCTCTGTTGGGGAGGATGAAGCCAGAAAGCCCTATAAATATGATTGCTTAGATTCTGAGAATGTGAAACCTGTAAGTGAGATAGAATTGAAAGTAAGTTTTGATGTTTGAGATGTCCTAGCTACTGGATGTCTGGGAAAACAGTTACGTGACCAGCTGAAGGTCACCTGCAGCCAGACCCAGAGGTCAAATGGAATGTCCTGTCTCACCCCCCAATGTATGGTTCATCCCACACCTGTACCCCTCCCCTGAAGTATCAGGTATCTGTAACCCCATTGGCCCAAGTCTTATTCCAGCCCACCCTGAAGACCCCTGATAAGGGGTCCCAAGGGGGCTGGACGCTCTCTTTGCCTGGCACCCTACGTCCGGTTGTGTCCCCGCTCCGGGTGGGAGCTGACCCCCAGCTAGCTCGGGTCAACACAGACACAAAGTTTCCAGTTCGTTTTGGCTTCTCGGCTTGGCAGCTGGACCCAAAGGTGACAGTCAACAGCAGCAGAAGAGAAAAGGCTGGCTCTCAGCTTAGCAGGTTAAAAGATGTTTATTAGCAGAGATCTCCAAGCTCCGAGGCGAGCGGCTGAGAGCTTCCAGGCTGAGAACCCAGCGGCTGAGAGCCCCGCGGCTGAGAGCTTCCAGGCTGAGAACCTGGCGGCTGAGAGAGTTTGCTCCTCCCTCCCACCCCCTATAAGCGGGGGAGGGTCCCAGGGAGGATACAAAAAAAAATCAGGGATTTCAGGGGGTAACAAGGTGTGCCCACCCCCAAGCTTCAGACCACTAAAATCCAGAGCCAAAGGAATTTCCCCCAGGCTACCTATCACCTGAAGCTCTCTCACGGAGATTTCACAATCCGGGAGGGACCCCGGGAGTGATTGACAAGCTGCCCCAGAGAGGGGGGTTGGGGCAGAGGGGATGTTACATGTCATGTGAGGTATGGGATGATTGACACAAAACACCTCATTATACAGACAACACAAAAGGGATACAGAATTGGGGATACAGTGAAACGAACCATAACATAAACTTCTTACAAAAATCTAATAAAACAGTTCTGCACCACCACACCTCACCCTTTTTTGTTTTAATAACAGGAGGAGGGCTGGAATGGAGAAGGATGATATTTGAAGTCCAGGTAACTCTCGGCGAGCCACTCTGCTGAGTGGGCCACTCCATCTGAGGTTCATCCTCTGGGTGTCTTCTGTCTTCTGGGTCTTCCTCCAGTTCCACGTCTTCCTCCCATCCAGGCACGGATGATACAGCAACATGGTTCACAGAGGGGGCATGTGTGGTGCTAGAAATTAATCTACTTAACATTTTTTGATAATACCAAATCCAATTAAAATTAACAGAATAACAAACAAAAATAACAAAATTGATTTAGAAGAACTAAAACAAAAAATCAGCATTCGAGCAGGGGTCATTCAGGAAAGCGAAACCATCCGGGGAAAAATCTTCCCTCCTTTTCCTCCTAAAAGCTGCTTGAGTAACCTGTGGCAGTTTCTTTTTCTCCCCCGAGACCTTCGGGACATAGGGCCTCACCCATTTTGATGGTAACCATCTCGGCCCCGTGGGGGTGGACACGCAAGCGTACCCACGGCCCCACGTGACTAAATCATGAGGTCCCTCTGTCCTTCCAGTCTCAGGGTCCCGGACCATGACTGGCTGCCTCTCTTTGATGTTTAGCTGAGGGTTTGCCCCGAAATGACGAACAATGGGAGGGTTTAAAAACTCAAAGGTGCTGTTCAAAAAATTCAAAGTGAATAGAGCCCTGGCCAATCGGGTCTGTGGTGTTTCTGTTTTCAACACCGGTTGTTGTTGGTTAAGGACCCTTTTGATTTCTCTGTGGGTCCTCTCCACTACAGCTTGGCCTGTTGGGGAATGAGGGATGCCGGTTTTATGACCCACTCCCCATTGTTGCAGGAAGCTGCAGAATTCCTTGGAACGGTACGCTGGGCCATTATCAGTTTTTAATTCTTTTGGGATGCCCATGAAGGAGAAAGCCTGGATGAGGTGTTTAATCGCATCCAAGGTCTTCTCCCCTGCGTGGGCAGAAGCAAAAACTGCACCGGAAAAAGTGTCCACAGACACGTGCACATATTTAGATCGGCCGATTTGGGGGATATGTGTCACGTCAGTCTGCCACAGCTCACAGCTGTTCAGACCTCTGGGGTTTACTCCTGCACTCAAGGTGGGGAGTGCATGCTGATTACATGAGGGACACGTAGCCACAATTGCCTTGGCCTGTTCCCGGGTGATGTGAAACCGGCGAACAAGGCCAGGCGCGTTCTGATGATGAAGCTGATGGCTGAGCTTTGCCTGCTCAAAAATGCTTGGCAATGGGGCCATCGCTGCAGGAGCAGCAAGAGCATCAGCCCTTCTGTTCCCCTCAGCTATGAACCCCGGCAAATCGGTGTGTGATCTTGTATGCATCACAAAGAATGGCTGCTCCCTGTGGGAGACAAGCTTGACAAGCTTAGAAAGCAGCTCAAACAGTGCGGTGTTAGACACTTCCTGCAGTATTGCCTGATCTGCCCTCGATACCACCCCCGCTACATAAGCGGAGTCCGTTACTAAATTGAAGGGTTCGGGGAACCTTTCGAAAGCCCTGACAACAGTGGCCAACTCAGCAACCTGAGGTGATCCCTCCACCTCGGCAACATCTGCCTCCCACTGCTGAGTCTGAGGGTCCTTCCAAGTCATAACTGACTTCTGGGACTTTCCGGACGCGTCCGTGAAAACTGTCAGGGCCTCTAAAGGCTTCCTGCTCCGAACATCTTTCAAATTCAGTGTGAATTTGGCATCCTGATTAAAAATTTTGTGGGCTGGCCGATGAATTGAGATTTGCCCAGTGAAGGAATCTAGAGCAAACTGCAGTGCTTCATTTTCCTGAAGCAGGTGTTCTAACATTGCCTTTGTAATCTGGCCCGATCTTAATCCAATTGGAATGTGAATGCATTCGAAATCACACCCTGCCAATTCCCTGATCCTGACTCTGGCTGTTCGGATCAGTTCAGCCACCAGTTCCTGTGGACGTGTCATTCTCTTGGACCTTTGATGGCTGAGAAAGACCCATTCTATGATTAGAAGTGGGTCCTCTCTGCCCTGGTCCTTTTTGATGTTATTTCTCCATTGGAAAATGACTCCATGGAGGTGTGGCAATTTCCCCATTATTATAAATTTGAAAGGCAGGTCTGGATCACACCTGTGAGCCTGCCGAGTGGACATGAGATGCTGTACCCTTTCCAGCGCCTCCTTCGCTTCCGGGGTTAGTTCCCTGGGAGAACTCAGCTCCTCTCCCCCTTTCAATAAATTGAAAAGAGGGGCTAGGTCCTCAGTTGTGAGGCCCAGCCAGGGTCTCACCCAATTCAATGCCCCACACAGCTGATGGACATCTGCGAGGGTCTGAATTTTGGCCTTGATTTCCAATTTTTGCGGCACAATGGTCCGCTTGCCAATTTCCAGCCCCAGGTACCTCCAAGGTGGCATCCTTTGAACCTTGTCTTCCTGCAGCTCGAACCCTGCAACAACCAATGCATTAATTGTCAGGTCAAGTGCGTGGGACAAGACATCATCGGTGGGGGCACACACAAGCACGTCATCCATATAATGATGGATGATTGCTTTCTCTGCGGCTACGCGGACCGGGGACAGCAAGGAAGCCACATACCACTGGCAGATGATAGGTGACACCTTCATCCCTTGGGGAAGAACCCTCCAATGGTAGCGTTTCCTCGGGGCCTCTCGGTTAACAGTGGGAACCGAGAATGCAAAACGTGGTGCATCGTCAGGGTGTAGGGGAATATGGAAGAAACAATCTTTTATATCTATAACAGCCAATTTCCAATTTTGTGGGAGCATGGTTGGGGTAGGCATCCCAGGTTGAAGAGAGCCCATGTCTTCTATCACGTTATTAATTTGTCTGAGATCTTGGAGGAGTCTCCACTTGTCCTTCCCCGGCTTCCGGATAACAAAAACCGGCGAATTCCAAGGGCTGGTGGTCTCTACAATGTGACCCTTAGCTAACTGCTCCTCCACGAGCTCTTCGAGCGCCTTCAATTTCTGTTTTGAAAGCGGCCACTGTTCAACCCACACTGGTGCATCTGTTTTCCAATTCAGCTTGTGGGTAGGGCGCTCCTCAGCGACCGCCGCCCAAAAATCCTGTGGGGGGTCTGGGATGTCAATCGTGACTCCCCACTGGGCCATCAGGTCTCTCCCCAACAAGGGTTCCCTATAATCCAAAACAAAAGGGCGTAAACTGGCCAACTGCACTTTTGGCCCCTTAATTTGCACCACACTCTTTGATTGTTTGGCCAATTGCATTCCCCCTATTCCTTGCACGTGTCCTGCCACGTTTTCCAAGGCCCAACGTGACGGCCAGTGCTTGGCTGGGATTACAGTCACGTCCATGTCCGTGTGGAGCAGGCCTGTGATGTTAATGGCCTCATCACCCACCTGTAACTCACATCCCACCTGGGGTTTCACTTCTGTGATGTTGTGCACGGGACAAGCTGTTGGTATGTTGTCTTCTTCCGGGTGTTCCCAGGTGGGTATGATCTGGGCAACTGTCTGCCCTTTAGGTAGGAATGTTGGTGGGTGAGTGCAGCGTAGCCAGAGAACGAACTTTCCAGGATTGTTATCAAGTGTTCCTGGAAGAATTTCGATCTCTTTTGGGGTGTGTTTGCAGTCCCCCACAACGATGAGCTTACCTTTGACCCTTGGCCAGGTACCCTGCTCATTGTTGTCAACTGACACAAAATTCCAGTTGTCGTCTTTCAGGTGCAAACCCTCCGTGAGCTGCAACCTGTAGGGGGTATATTTAGAATTGGTTGTCAAAATTGGTTGTGCCATGTCATGGTCCGTGTAAGTCATTTCCAGTGTGTTATGTTTGCTGCCACCCTGAATGGGGCATTGCAGCTTCTCCTTCTTTTTCCCTTGGCTCCCTTTCCCCGCCCCTCCTGCCCGGTCCACCCCATTTTTTTCCTCACGCAGGGCGGACCTGCGCTCTTTCACCAGTTTTTTTGTGAGGGTTTAAACCCTCTCCCTTTTTCCCCTTCCCCTCCCCCTTTTTTGTTTTTGAGGTCCTCTACTTCTTTCTTGAGGGGGCATTTGGAAACCCAATGCCCCAAATTCCCGCACAAAAAACACTTCTGGGAGCTTTGCGCAGAATGCTTCTTCCCGGTGTTCGGTGTTTTTTCGGGAATCTTCAGTTTCCATGGCTGCAACTTGATGAGGTTCGTGCCGTGGACCTGTAGAGAATCTCATACAAGGCACCTTTACGTGACATACCTGAAGCATGTCTGGTAAGGTTGGTTTGGGGTGTAGGGGTAAACTTAAAATTGCAGCACGACATAAATCATTTGCATTTGAAAACGCAATCTCCGATAAAATGTGTTCCCGAGCCATTTCATTTTTGACCTGAGCTTCAATAGCTCGGGACAGTCTTTCCACAAAATCTGTGAAAGACTCACTTTGGTCCTGCCTGATTTTCGAATAAGAAATCGCAGGACCTTGTGTTTGCATGCTGAAGAATGCAGTCACGGCTGTCTCTCTCACTACGTGGAGGCACTGGACAGGAATGACCACTTGGTCAGTGGCTTCTGCCCACTGCCCCTCCCCAGCCAGGTGGTCGAGAGTGAGAGTGTTTCCCTGAGCATCAACTCTGGTGTTAACATGGTTGAGGAGCCCTGGTAAGGCCTCCTGGAGCAGCCTTTTCCAAGCTGTGACCCATAGGATGTACTCTGTTGGGTTTAGCAAGCAAGAAAACAGGTACTTTAAATCAGCAGGCACCACCTCCTCTGCAGAGAGATCTGCTCTGAGAAGCCCTCTGAAATATGGTCTATCACGGCCATATATCCTGTGAGCTTTGCAGATCTCTTTGATGGTGGCTCGGGGAAATGGGTGGTACTCTACCCTGTTGTTACCACCGCGGGCATTGCGGAAGGTAACAGGGGCAAGGGTGGGAATGGAGCAGGAGCTGGCAGCTGTCTCTGCTCCCGTTCCCTGCTCGGGCACTTCCGGGTTTGAGGGAGCTGGGACGCCTGTGCCCTGAGGCACTTGGTTGCCTGGCAACCGAGTCCCTGCAAGGGCCGCGGCTTGCCCGGGGGGTGACATCATTGAGGAGTGGGGGGGCGGGGGGGATCCCGGGGGAGCGGGGTCGAGCCCCGGCGGGGCGGGACCAGGACCGGGCTGCTCCGGGGCGGGCGGCGGTATGGCGGCTGCGGGGGGGAAGGGGTGCCGCAGTGCGCACGCGCAGCCACAGGGGGTTTGGGGGGGGCAGAGCGGCCGCGGCACGCGGGGCGGGGCCCCGCGGGTCGGGGCCGGCACCACGTGGGGTGGGGGTGGGGCCGCGCGGCGCGGGGCCGGCACCACGTGGGGTGGGGGCGGGGCCGCGCGGGTCGGGGCCGGCACCACGTGGGGTGGGGGCGGGGTCACGCGGCAGGCACCCGACGTCACAGGGGTAAGGCGGGGCGGGGAAGGGGGCGGGGCCGCGCGCTGCGGGCACCACGTCACCGGGGTAGGGAGGGGTGGGCGGAGCTGAGGGGGCGGGGGAGTCCCCCGCCATGCAGTCTCCGCCATCTTGGGAACCCCGAGAGGACCACGTGGACCTGGACCCGATTCCACCCCCCACGGAAAACCGAACGCGGCATTTTTGAACCGGGAAAAGCGGGGAGGGAGGGTTGTCCCATGCAGCATGGCCAGTGCTGTCTGAGACTTCCCTCCCGGCTCCACCGGGCCAGCACGGGCGTGGAGGCTGGGGTGCCCCGGAGGCAGAGCGGGCGGGCGGGACCCCTGCCGCTCCATCGAGAACGCTTTCCCGGGGACATGGGGACCAAGGAAAAGAGGTGGGGGGAGGAAGGGGAGAACACGTTTCTCCGTTGGGCTCTTTCGGCATTCCCTTTTGAAATTGAATTGCCGAATTTAACTTCATTGCTACAGTAAAATACTTTGTAGCCTTTTTGTCCCCAGTTTGAATCAACCTAATTAATTCCTTTTCTACAGTGCCACAGAAATGTGGGCTGCAGACTCTGTCCGGAGAGACTTGGGGAAAATGCACATGAACCCAGCGAACAAAACTTCTTAACTCGCCTTTTGAGATTTTCAATTTGGCCTCGTTAACTACTGACGCATAATTATAATACAACCTTTTCTGAGCAATCGTGAGCTTTCCGCCCATGTTTCGATACTAAGTTGCTTTTGAACCCAAACCCAGATGAAAAGCACTCCCCCCGCGGACCCCGTTCGCTCAAAATCACAGGAGGTTTAACCCTTTAGCTGCGCAGCTATTTTTGGAGGATTTTTTCCTCCCCAATAGATCCCACTCCCTCAGGGGAACCCTAAAACCAGTAAGTATGTCCCTTTGTGGGTATACTTACCTGTTCCTGTGACCTGGGGGGTGCGTGGGTCTGGTTGTTCTGCTGCAAGAAGGACTCCGGTCGGGGCTCGAAGCTCCCCTTCTTTCCCCTGGAACTTGCCTTGTTTAAAAGTCAATTTCACAGGGGTGCGTGACGCCCAGAGACTGTTCTTCGGGCTAAATCAGCCCCAGTCCGTTCGCAGGGTCCGCCTCGTCTCCGGAGGTCCCTGCGTGGGCGCTGGACACTCTGTCACCGTGGAGCCGTGCTCCACGTGGTCCAAGCTGCTTCTGCCGGCGTGGTGTGCCCCACGTTGGCGCGCCAATTACATCCGGTTGTGTCCCCGCTCCGGGTGGGAGCTGACCCCCAGCTAGCTCGGGTCAACACAGACACAAAGTTTCCAGTTCGTTTTGGCTTCTCGGCTTGGCAGCTGGACCCAAAGGTGACAGTCAACAGCAGCAGAAGAGAAAAGGCTGGCTCTCAGCTTAGCAGGTTAAAAGATGTTTATTAGCAGAGATCTCCAAGCTCCGAGGCGAGCGGCTCGGAGCTTCCAGGCTGAGAACCCAGTGGCTGAGAGCCCCGCGGCTGAGAGCTTCCAGGCTGAGAACCTGGCGGCTGAGAGAGTTTGCTCCTCCCTCCCACCCCCTATAAGCGGGGGAGGGTCCCAGGGAGGATACAAAAAAAAATCAGGGATTTCAGGGGGTAGCAAGGTGTGCCCACCCCCAAGCTTCAGACCACTAAAATCCAGAGCCAAAGGAATTTCCCCCAGGCTACCTATCACCTGAAGCTCTCTCACGGGGATTTCACAATCCGGGAGGGACCCCGGGAGTGATTGACAAGCTGCCCCAGAGAGGGGGGTTGGGGCAGAGGGGATGTTACATGTCATGTGAGGTATGGGATGATTGACACAAAACACCTTATTATACAGACAACACAAAAGGGATACAGAATTGGGGATACAGTGACACGAACCATAACATTAACTTCTTACAAAAATCTAATAAAACAGTTCTGCACCACCACAGCACCCTTTCCCGAGGACTCTCCTCTCTTGGAATTTCCTCTCCGTACCTCTCCCTTCCCCCACCTTCCTAGGCCTTGCCACGAGCTGCAGCCTGGCAGCTCCGAGCAAGGCCTCATGTCCCTTACAATAAACCTCATCTTCTAAAACCCAACTTCAGAGATCTCTCACCTACATTCATCCACACCGTCCTGGAGTCCACAGCAGAGAAGTTATTTCTACACATCTCCAAAATGGTGGTACTCAGAATGTGATACCCACACTCTGCACACTGCACAGGTTTCCACTTGTGGATTCAGTGTCTGTTAGTAATTTGGTAGCACTGAATATGACCTTGGAGTTTATCTTTGAGTTAGGTATGGCTGAGAGGAATTCAGCTTGGACACTTAGATCACTGCAGTGCCAACCAGCATATAAAAGAAAGCTACAAATGTGAGATTTTTTCTCCCCCTAAAGTCCTAGAATGCTGAAACAGATACACATTTTTAATCCATGTGTCAGACACAGTACAATAATGAGACTAATGCTGAGTTGGAAATTGACTTTGTGGTCCCTGATACCCTTCTACTCAGGGTTCTGCAGAACTCTGTTCAAGAGGAATATTTGGAATACATTAGAGACAGGATAAAATGTTCAATAATTCTGTGATTACCTCTACATGTGATTACCTCTGTATGATTTTCTTGTGTTCAGTTACGCCTTTTGACTTGGAGACTGTCCATAGTAAACTTCTTGTTTGAGACACCAAGACAAAGGGAAGACTTCTGAATAAGTGTTCAAACAAAAAACTAAATTGACAAACATCCCCAGGGTGAATGTTTTCAGGCAGTAACACACAGGCTGGAAAATGCACTTATTAGCAAATATTGAGCTAAAAGTTTCTGTGGTATTATCAGCTTTGAAATCGGTCTCTTAATGGTGGCAAGTAGCACAATTGGAGGGTTCAGCAGACTCCGAGGTGCTGCTTTAGTCTGTACAAGTGTAAATAAATTAAAGAATGGATGTTGTCTAGGTAGGGAGATGTGTAAAATTCATTGGATCTGATCGGTGATCTTCATGCTAATAATTTTTAGGTATTCTGGTACAAGTGGCTTTCATCTCAAGAATTCTTGCATATTGCAAAAGGATTTAGAAGCTGGAAAAAGCCAGAAGTTTCTAAAAGCAAAGGTCTTGCTACCTGTTCAGAACAAACGTAAATACATAACACATACTATAATACTACCTGTGAAGGTCTGCTATGTAGATGCCCATGTCCCCAAGAGTAGAGCTAAGGAGGAGCACTGAAACAATGAACACGTATATCAGGCTGCAAAGATAGAGGTGTCAAAGGTAGATTTAGATTGGAAACACAAGGGAGAGTTGTTCCTAGCTCGATGGGCCCATGATGACTCAGGTCATCAGGGACGCCAGATGTCGAGGGCTTTCCCTGTTTTTCAGGTGGTTTTAGGGTCCTTTGCTCCCCTGCACAGCTCTGAGCTAAGCCAAAGGAAGAGACGGAATTTTCAGGTTTAGATTTTTCAAGGTTGCATCCTTTGCTTATTGTTTCTTATCTTACAATTTTCTTAGAGTGTTACCTCCGCTGAGGCGTAGCGACCTGGTTCCAGGAACGACACGGCAGCCACACCCAGGCTGCTCGGACCACCAGCTCACAGACACCAGTGTGGTGGACGGCTAATGGTGTTTATTAACTGGTTACATGGAGTTATAAAACCTCTGTTTGCTACATCACTTCCGTCTGCTTACGTTACAAGTTAGGTGTTGCTTACCTTATCAAGGACACTAACCAACGAAGAATTGAGGGAGGGGTTCTGTCTGCCCGTACAACGCGATATCTTCCGACCGCCTGTCCCTAATCTCCCACATTTCCCCCCCCTCCCATGACTAAGTAAAAAAGTATAAAAGTATAAATGTTATAAAAGTATAAATGTCATAAAAATGCAAAAGCTGTTAAAGTTAGTATAAAAGGATACAAAAGTGGTATAAAATGTTAGTAACAAGCGCACTTCACGGTAATTGCAGGCGTTCGACAAATAGGATGTCGACTTTCTCTAAACGTCTTCTAACAAACTACACTAACTTGTTCAAAATGCAAGGCCCAAAAATCAATGTCAGGAGTATCATGGTGAGAGGGCCTATTAAGGTGGGAACAAAGGTGGCTAGCCATGGGGACTGATTAAACCATGACTCGAACCATCCTTGTTGGGCCTCTCTCTCTCTTTCTCTGGGCCAGTCTTCCTCTCAGTTCAGCCATGGAGTCTCGCATGACTCCGGTATGGTCTGCATAAAAACAGCATTCTTCTCTCAAGGCGGCACACAGGCCTCCTTGCTGCATGAGCAAGAGGTCCAGTCCTCGCCTGTTCTGCAGGACGACTTCCGAAAGCGAGGAGATAGATCTTTCCAGAGAGGAGATGGATTTTTCAGTTCTCAGTAAGTCTTCGTCAATTGTCATTTGCAGCTGAGAAAGTCTTTGATGTTGGGTCACGAGAGCTGAAACACCTGTGGCTGTGCCAGTGGCTCCTAGGCCAAGGAGCATTGCAATGGTTATACCTGTCATTACTTCTCTTTTGCGGAGCAGGATGGTTTCTTCTAAAAAGCGATACATTTCTTCTTCTTGGTGATACAGGACTCTAGGAACAATCAGAACTTGGACACAAAAGTCAGCAAGGTTATTGAGTTTGCTGAGGTACACACAGGGAGTTATTCCGATTTGTTGACAGACCCACATTCCTGATAGGAACGGAACTGCCCACTTATCAGTCTTTTGATTAGGTTGGATGAACTCAGTACAGATATTTCCCATCTGCTTTGCTACGGTTACACTGCCAAAGCATTTGCCTCGGCCTGTGACTTGACTCAGGGTAATTTCTCTCCGGGGTGTGTCCCACTTACAGTTGTGTGGATTGTTTGCTGCAGAATATTTGAAAAGAGCATCAAGGGCGACACCCTCATAAAAAGGAGGTTCTGCATTATAACATAACCAGCATGATTTTGTAAAGTTTGGATTGGATTGGTTCAAGGACAAAAAGGTAGCATTTAACACAGTAAGAAACAGATTGTAAGGATCTGACTTAGGTTTTTGGTAGATAGCTAAAGGACTGAATGAGGAGGTGCCAGGTGTGGCCTCCCTCTTGTGTCTGCGTGCTGTAAGATTCTGATAGGGTCTAATTGATTGGGGTACTGAAGGTGGGAGTCTGATAATTTGCACGTTTGCCCAATTTAAATGTCTGGCTGCATTTAAAGCATGCCATTTCCATCTTCTTCCACTTTGTGAGAGGAGTTCGTTCTTTTTCTGACTTCCCCTCAACCCAAGTAGAAACATTGTTGTTACTGATTTTATATACTGTTACTTCTTCTTTGTTGGAGCCGGAGCCAGAACCGGCAGCAGAGGACTGGCTGTCCCAGTCCCAGCTAGAGTCCGATTCAGAGCTGGAAGTCGACTGACTGGCTGCTTCCGGGCTCCGGAGCCTTTTGGTCGGGGCTCCGACCCGGCCCCTTTCCCTCAGGGCTGGGCCACTCCTTCCCCCTGGGCCCCCGCCCCTTTCTCTTGGGGCTGGGCCACTCCTTCCCCCTGGGCCTCTGCCCCTTTCCCTCGGGGCTGGGCCACTCCTTCCCCCTTGGCCCCCGCCCCTTTCTCTCGGGGCTGAGCCGCCCCCTGCACCTGCACTCCCCCCGCCTCCTGCTGTGGGAGCTTCTTGCCTTAGAAAAACGTGCTTTTTGGCAAAGATTAGCTTCAGCTCTCTCTTTGCGCTCTCCTCCCTCTTTCTGCTTGTGCGCCCCCGCGTTAGCAAACGAGCTCTCTTTGTTTTCGTTGGCAACGAGCCCACTATCTAAATGACCTTCTTTGTTTTTTGTAGTATAGTTGCTGCTTTCCCTCTCGGATTCAGCGCTATCTTGAGGCGCATAAGGTGGAGTTCCCTCCCCCACTTTTCCAGCATTCCTAACTTCTTCAGCTAGACCGTTGTAAAATGACTGCATCTGTTTTATCCCCTCAGTGAGCGACCTTGAGCTTGGAGGCTTTGAAGCGAGCTCTTGGCCTCTCGAGCTTCTGCCTTCGGCAGAATCGACCCCATCAACACTCTGAACATTATCACTAACCTTCAGACTACATTCTTTTACACTCTGAAAATTCTCAACAACAGTTCCCTCTGAGAAAGTTTGCGTCGCTGCTGCGATACCCAATTGGGGGGAAACCTTTAAACAATTTCGGGCAGCTTTTCAGGTCTCCTGTTTCTGCAAAGCCTTCTGCAACGCTTCCACGACCCTTCCCCATGCCTTAAGATTTTTCCCTGAGCCGGAAGACATTGTGTTTTCGGCAAGAGCCTTAGTACATTGATCCCAAACATCTGGGTGGAGGATATCCACCGGTCTATCAATAATACTAAGTTGCAAAAGCCTCGTCACTGCGAGGGTAAAATCTTTTGCTTTACAATCAATTCCCCACTGCTTATGAATCTGAGAAACGACCTTCACGAGAGCTTCCATCCTCTGCGTGGGTCCGGAGGCGTCCCTCCCGCCGAGCTCGCCCTGCCGCTCGGCCGTCGTTCACCCGTCCAGGCGACTCCCGTTCTCCCAGGCAACTCCCGGGGTTTCGGCACCACTTGTTACCTCCGCTGAGGCATAGCGACCTGGTTCAGGAACGACACGGCAGCCACACCCAGGCTGCTCGGACCATCAGCTCACAGACACCAGTGTGGTGGACGGCTAATGGCGTTTATTAACTGGTTACATGGAGTTATAAAACCTCTGTTTGCTACATCACTTCCGTCTGCTTACATTACAAGTTAGGTGTTGCTTACCTTATCAAGGACACTAACCAACTAAGTATTGAGGGAGGGGTTCTGTTTGCCCGTACAATGCGATATCTTCCGACCGCCTGTCCCTAATCTCCCACATTAGAGTCTGACAAGGTGTTCGCAGCTGCATGGACTTCTCACGTCTCCCCTCGAGCTGGGTCGTCCTTATCTTTTATACTAATTGCTACGTATTTTTTGTTTACTATTTCTCACCAATGTCTATCACTATTACTAAAAAGGTCATCTTTACTTTGTCCCAATCCTCACTAACTACTTTGTGCTACGTCACTGCACAAATGAAGTGAGGGAAGGAGAAGGAGAAGAAGAAGGAGACAATGCTCCAGATTCTCCATCTTGTCCCCATTCACTTCAATGCTAGGAATCTAAAATTACTATTTTTTCACCCTGTGATAAGCTAAACTACTATTTTTCACACTCTTGTGGCCTGTAAACCTTCTCTCAGTGTAGGAAGTTTTTCCCATGGACTGAGATCAAAGCTAGTGTCTCTCTGAGCTCTGGGCTGGGGTCCGAGACCCCCCTGCCCAGGTCCCTGACCCTCCAGGGCAACCAAAGGAATGCCCTGGACTCCAACAAGTACCACTGGATTTTTTTTTTTTCCCTACAACTTTTCCTACCTCTCTCTAGGAAACAGAAGAGAAACATGCGTGCTAAGGGGCTAAGAGACACTTCATCTTGTCTTCCCACTCATAATCTGAAGATGACTGTCAAAGGATTTTTAATTTCCTGTGCTAGGGAGATCAGGTTACTCTCCAGTAAGAGGTGTTAACAAAATCCTATAAGCAGAGCTAAGTTCTATGCACCGAAACCTAAATCCATTGGCATCCATCATTAGTAATTACTCCTATGCCCAAGTAAACCTTTCTATATGGTGTCCTGGTTTAGGGCAAATTTGGGAGAAAACCTCCAAATAGGGTCCCTCTGGGAAACAAACCCAAATGGCTCCTCCCCGAACCGGTCTGGGAGAAAATCTCCACAAAGAAAAGTGGAAAAAACTATTTATTTAACAAACAAAGTGCCCACAAGCATAAAAATATGAAACAATAAAACCTCTCGTCACTCTGAGGTGAGATGGCAAATTGAGAAAGTTCTTGCTGTGGGTATAGTTTGGCTCTTTCAGTCTCTTATCAGTCCCAGTCCCTCTGGCGCAGCTGGAGAATGCACGACGACACAAGTGATAGCGATGACTCAAGAGCAGGCTCCGCAAGGGAGACAATCATCAGGGAGCAGCAGTCCAGCGCCCTCAGCAGGACAATCAGCAGGATCCCCAGTGATCCAGAGTTACTACCACCAGGGGCGCAATGTGACTTAGCAACTTCCAAAGTGATGTTTTTTAGATAACAATTATACCCACTGGTGTCACTGAGTCCTCGTGGAAGAGGCAAGACTTTCTAATTATAAGTAAGGACAGAAGCAGTGTTTTGGGACTTGTTATTTACCCTTCTGTCATTTCAGCAGATCACAATGATGAGTTGACAGTTTTAGCAAAGCCTCATCAGCCATCACTGATCATTCCCCCGAACACCTCGATTGCCAGGGCAATTACACTGCCACCCCATGCTGCAGAACAAGTCATGCCAGTGCTCTGGGAACAAGATCTTCCTTCAGGTGAGCACATAGAAGTTCATGCCTCCTGGGTGAAACACATAGGCCGAGACAGACCAATTCTCGTCTGTGAATTGACCCAGAGTGAGAAAACAATCGCAGTCAAAGGAATGCTCAACACGGGGGCGGACGTCACAGAAATTTCATATCTTTTTTAGCCCAAGAATTGGAATTTAATTGCTCCCTTGAGTCCTCTTTCAGGCATAGGGGGGAACACCTTGTGTCTGCAGAGTGAAGATGCGATTGTTGTCTCGGGGCCAGGAGGTAAGACTGTAATCATTCGCCCATTTATTGTGCAAAGGCCCATCACAGTGTGGGGAAGGGACATTTTAGTGCAATGGGGCGTGAGGTTGGAAGTGGAATTTTAGTGGGCGCCACTGTGGCACTCACCACTTTGAAATTGACCTAGAAAACAGACAATCCTGTCTGGGTAGATCAGTGGCCCCTCGAGAGAAAAAAATTGAGTGCTCTCAAAAACTTAGTCAGGGAACAATTGGAAAAGGGACACATTGTACCAACAAACAGTCCCTGGAATTCCCCAGTGTTTGCCGTTCGCAAGAAAGCCCCTAGCTCATAGAGATTGCTTCATGATCTCAGAAAAATCAATGAAGTCATTGAAGAAATAGGACCACTTCAGCTGGGGCTTCCATCTCTCTCAATGATTCCGAGAGATTGGCCACTTGTAATCATTGATCTCAAAGATTGTTCTTTCAGCATCCCACTTCATCCAGATGATGCTCCTCGATTTGCCTTTTCCATCCCAATCATCAACAGGGAGGAGCCTCTGCAGAGATATCATTAGGTTGTACTTCCCCAAGGACTCCAGAACTCTCTGACCATCTGCCAATGGGTTGTTGCACGAGCACTGTGTCCAGCTCGAGAGAAACATCCAGGAGCAAAAATCATTCATTACATAGATGATCTGCTCATTGCTGCCCCGACACAACAAGAATTGCAGAGGGCTCGTGACTGTGTGATCACAGAAGTTCAAGATGCAAGTTTAGAAATTTCCACTTCAAAAATTCAGGAAATTGCACCTTAGAAATACCTAAGATGAAAAATCACTGAACAAACAGTGAGACCACAGAAAATTGAAATTAAAGCAGAAGTCAACAACTTACAGGATTTGCAACTACTTTTAGGAGAAATCAACTGGATGAGATCCATCTTAGGGATCACAAATTATGAACTCGTGCCGTTGTTCAATATCTTGAAAGGGAACAATAACATCAAATCCCACAGGAGCCTCACTCCTGAGGCTCAGGAGGCCCTTGAGAAAATTGCTGGAGCCCTCCAGCAGAAACAAGCACATCATTTTGTAACATCTTTACCTTTCTTTCTTGCAGTGTTAGGGGAAAAAATACAGTTGTATGGGTTGATTTTTCAGTGGGACTCATCACAAAAAGACCCATTGTTGATTTTAAAGTAGATTTTTTTATCTTACATGTCTCCGAAGACGATCCTCTCAAGTCTAGAAATGATAGCTCAGATCATCATCAAAGCTAGGACCAAGCTGCAAACAATGGCAGGCAAAGATTTTACAACAATTTACCTGCCTTTGAAAAAAGATTATTTTGATTAGGCATTGCAGAAATCAGAAGACTTGCAGATTGCATTGTTACATTACTCTGGTGTTTGTACTATTCATTTCCCAAGCCACAGGCTGTTGAAAGCAAAATTAAGTTTCAGAGAAAAGCCAAAAATAAGTGAGGTGCCATTGGATGCAATAACAGTATTTACCGATGGCTCTAGAAAAACTCACAAATCAGTAAGTACATGGCAGGATGACATCACAGGAGAGTGGAAATCAGATATAAGAATAGTACAAGGGTCACCACAAATAGTAGATTTAGCAGCAGTAGTCAAAACTTTTGAGCTGTTCCAGCAACCTTTTAACTTGATCACAGACTCAGCTTATGCAGCTAATGTGGTCAAAAGACTTGAGAGTTCACTTTTAAAAGAAGTTGACAATGAAAATTTATATTCATATTTATTGTGCATGAGGACATTGTTGCAAAACAGAAAACATAAATATTTTGTCACGCACATCAGAGCACATTCTTCTCTTCCAAGTTTTTTAGCAGAAGGCAATGCACATGCAGACAAATTGACCATGCCAATTTCAAAGACTTTACCGAACATTTTTGAACAGGCAAAATTAAGTCATGCATCCTTCCATCAGAATGCTGAAGCACTAATGGACACTTTTCACATTTCCAAAAGTCAAGCAAAAGAAATCATTAGTGCTTGCCCAGATTGTCAGCTTGTACAGCCTCCTGCCACCATGGGAGCAGTCAATCCAAGAGGATTGCACAGTTTGCAGTTTTGGCAAACTGATGTCACAAAATATCCATCTTTTAGGAAACTCAAAAATGTTCATGTTTCAGTTGACACATTTTCAGGTGCAGTCTTTGCATCAATGCACACAGGTGAGACAGCACAACATGCTTGTCAACATTTCTTGCAGGCATTTGCATCTTTGGGCGTGCCACAAGAAATCAAAACCGACAATAGACCAACATATATAAGAAAAGTGCTTGACAAATTCCTGAAGAGGTGGGGTGTCCATCATACCTTTAGTATCCCACACTCTCCAACAAGTCAAGCAATCATTGAAAGGACACATCAAACATTAAAATCCCTTTTGGACAGACAAAAAAGAGAAGAAACAAACGCTACACCATACATGCGCTTAAATAAAGCCTTGTATGTGTTAAATTTTCTAAATTGCTCTTTTGCAGAGCCAACTCCACCAATCATAAAACATTTTTCAAACAGCACGAGAACGAAACTAAAGGAAAATCCTTTGGTTTTAGTCAGAAACCCAGAAACAGAGCAAATTGAAGGGCCATTCAAATTAATAACTTGGGGCAAGGGATATGCTTGTGTCTCCACAGCAGTTAGGCCGAAGTAGCTAGCGGCAAAGCCCATGAAACCGTACCGAGTCCAGACGCAAGCAGAAACAGACCCCAAGACCAGAAGAAGAGAAGTGAGCACGCAAACGTGAGCCAGTGTCAAGACAGCAGACATCCCTTCGTTCTACGTGCAAAAGAGACTTTGGGACTTGGTTTTTTTTAGGCTTAAGTAGTGTTGCATTTTTAAGGATTCCCACAGGAAAAAGGACATTGAAAATAAAAGAACTATCCTTGTGCCTCATTCTCTCCTTAGTTGCCTTGAGCAATGCGGCAGTTTTGCCCGTAGCTCAACCAAAAGAGAATGTTTAGAAAACTCTAGCCAATGCATCAGGTTTAGATACCATCTGCCTGACACACTCAAGACCAGAGAAACCTTTCTCAACATGTTTAGTAGAATTGCCAGTGAGCAAATGGCCAATTCCAAAAAACATCCCTCCAGAAATTTCAAAGTCCATTGTAAATACAGTGGACCAATGAGATGTTTAGATGAAATTCCTTCCTGCAGCAGCTTTTAAACCTCAAAAACTGGAAATTCTTGGATCGGTCCAAATGCAATTCTGTGTGAAATTCGGCCTTTCCGGAGTGACACAAAATAAAACTATAGACGTCACTCCAAATCTCAATTTTTACAGAAATTCATCGTCTTAGTGTAATTACACTAAGATGCTGAGAAAACCATCCAATCATGTTCCAGCTCAGTTGCCAAAGGGAAACTTTTTCATTTGTGGGGACAAAATTTAGCCCGCAATTCCCGCAAATGCCACAGGTGGTCCTTGCAGCATTGGAATGCTTTCATTGCTAACACCCGACATGACACTGATGAAAAAACTAAAACAGAGAGGAAAAAGATCTGTTCAAACGTATGATCCAAATTGTGATAATGATGTTCACACATAGAGCAAGGCTCAGAGAATTGCAGTTGCAATTTTTTCACCACAGGCAGCGTCAAGAGCAGCCTTGACACAATTAGATCGAGTAAGTTGTTAGCTGAGCAAACATGCCCAAGCTGTCTCTCTTGCACTGAGTGACATGTTGTTAGACATTGACAGTGTAAGATGAGCAAGTCTCCAAAACAGAGCAGCGATTAATTATCTTTTGCTGACCCATAAGCATAGATGTGAGAAATTTAAAAAAATGTGCTGCATGAATTTGTCAGATCATTCCAAATCCATTCATGAGAACACCAAGCAATTGCAAGAGAGTGTGAACAAACTTAGAGAAGTAACTGAGTCATAAATAGATGGTTTGTTCAATTTGTTTGACTTTTCACCATTGTAGAAAGAAATTTTAAAGATAGTTATATATATTTTAGTAAGGCTTGTAATCCTTCTCATGATTTTGCCGTGTTTGTTTCTATGTATATGGCAAGCCATGGACAGGGTGGCCAAGGAAGTCTTCTTAGTTCAAACAGGAGGGGGAGATGTTGGAGTCCGGGGCATTCCTTTGGTTGCCCTGGAGGGTCAGGGACCTGGGCAGGGGGGTCTCGGACCCCAGCCCAGAGCTCAGAGAGACACTAGCTTTGATCTCAGTCCATGGGAAAAACTTCCTACACTGAGAGAAGGTTTACAGGCCACAAGAGTGTGAAAAATAGTAGTTTAGCTTATCACAGGGTGAAAAAATAGTAATTTTAGATTCCTAGCATTGAAGTGAATGGGGACAAGATGGAGAATCTGGAGCCTTGTCTCCTTCTTCTTCTCCTCCTTCCCTCACCATTTCTGCAGTGACGTAGCACAAAGTAGTTAGTGAAGATTAGGTCAAAGTAAAGATGACCTTTTTAGTAAGTGATAGACATTGGTGAGAAATAGTAAACAAAAAATACGTAGCAATTAGTATAAAAGATAAGGACGACCCAGCTCAGGGAGAAATGTGAGAAGTCAGTGCAGCTGTGAACACCTTGTCAGACTCTGAGAAAATTGTAAAATAAGAAACAATAAATGAAGTATGCAACCTTAAAAAATCTAAACCTGAAAACTCCGTCTCTTCCTTCAGCTTAGCTCAAAGCTGTGCAGAGAAGCAAAGGACCCTAAAACCACCTAAAAAACAGGGAAAGCCCTCAACATCTGGCGTCCCTAGTCGGGCAACAGTACTGACAAGTAACACATCTTTCATCTGGGTTATGGTGCTTTTCACTTCTCTGTATGTTATTCAAGTAGCTGAAAGTGCTTTTATGTTTAAAATTCAACTTTCAAAGCTTGTACCTGAGA